>NC_081409.1:630442085-630679585 GCF_030272615.1 Cryptomeria japonica | reverse complement strand
AAGCATGTAAGTAAATCATCAAATCATAGCAATGTTATCCAAATCCTGAAATCATATAAGTTCTAAGTCTCAAAATGCATCAAAATAAAGTATCCATAATAGTCTAAAATATAAAATCCACTGAATGTCAGACTGAGTCGAGGTGAGGCCTCACAGAGAGAGAGAGAGAGAGAGAGAGAGAGAGAGAGAGAGAGAGAGAGAGAGAGAGAGAGAGAGAGAGAGAGAGATGAAATAATAGAGATAGATATAGGGAGGGGGAATTAAGGAGAGAGAGAGAGAGAGAGAGAGAGAGAGAGAGAGAGAGAGAGAGAGATATGAAATAATAGAGATAGATATAGGGAGGGGGAATTAGGGATTGTGTGTGTATGAGGTATGAGGTAGAGATAATGAGATATTGATGGAGAAGAGGAGGGAGAGATAGAGAGATAGAGAGATGAGGGAAATATTAAGAGAGGAAAGGTGATATATATATATATATATATAGAGAGAGAGAGAGAGAGAGAGAGAGAGAGAGAGATTGGGAAAGATAGAGGAGGACACATATAAGTTAAACAATAATATTTTGTAAAATTATATTTAAAATCAATTACTTTCTAATTATATAATTGACTAATTATACATTATATTTATTATTTATTATGCCATATTGTCTATCTATCAAGTCATTCATCAAGAATAATTGTACAAAATGATATATTTATGCATTTAGTGTAAATATCAAATAATATAGCAACATCTAAATAGTAATAAAAATAATATTTTTTAAAATTAATAATGACTAATAAATTGTTAAGTTAATAAATAATTAAATTAAAAAGTAAATTAGTTTTTAAATTTATTAGAATTAAAATATTAATTAATTATACCTAAAATTATAATTAATATAATACACATAATATTGACATTAATCAAATGATAAACTCAATATTAACAAATAAAAAATATTATAAATTAGAAAATAAATATAATTAAATTCTTAAATAAATCAAATTTAAATAATTAAAATGATAATTCTAATTAAATATTAAAAAAAAATTAAATAATATTCAAATGACTAAAATTAAATTTTAATTTGAAAAACCAAAAATTATAAATAAAATTAAAATTTAAAAATTTAAAAACTTTCCATAATTTATTTAGTTCAACTTATTATATTATTATTTAAAAATAATTATATTAAATTTATTACTATTTACCTATCTATAATAAAATTTAAATAATATTAATATTAAAATTCCTATGTATGCAACGATAGGAATCTATACTTTGAACCTAGTGGTTTGCCATGCAATTGAACCTAGTGGTATTCAAGTGTTTCAGGATCTCTGGCACCCCTCTACCTTCCAATGGAAATCATGGCCTCTTCTTAAATCCCAATTCCACTTAGCAGCCTCTAATAAACAACCTATTTCTGAAATTCAACAATTAGTCACTCATGAATTCCGTAGTCTACTTTCCTTGGACTGTCATGCTAACTTTTTGAATGATTGGAGATGGCCCAATACTCACGGAGTTCACTTCTTCCCCCTTCATACCTTTTACAAACAACTCCTTCCTTATATGACCATCTCACCTCTTCTCAATAAGATATGGCAATGTTTCTTTCTTTGGTCTAAATGGAATAAGCTCAACCTTCAAATCTGGAAGTCCAAAGCTGATGCTCAATCTTAGTTTTTAGCATAGAAAGTTCTCCATGTTAAACTACCTATTGGTAACTGCCTTAAATTTGTTCACTGCATTGCCTACCTTATTTCCTCAAGCATGGTCTTGGAAATCAACTCTCCTTGATGTTGCTTCATCCTTGGACATTCTATCCTATACTTGTAGACATGTGATTCTTAAATGTATTTGGAAACTTCGTTGCAATGTTGTTTTCTCTAAGACAATCATTCCCCTACAGATAGAACTTCATATCATCTGTGCTAATTTGTCTCTCCAATTAGAGGCACAACAAGCAAGTTGACATTTTTCACAAGATGAAAATTTCCATGATCTTCTTCAACAACTGCACATAAGCATTGAGGGTAACAAAGGTTCAATCATTAAGCATGCACCTTTGGTTGGAGTCTCTCAAAGATGAAGTTGCTGCTCTATGTGGAATTTTGATGGAAATACTCTTCCAGTATGCTATTTTCTTCAACAACAGTCCCTTTGTATTTTCAACAGCTTTGTATATGAGACTTGTATTTTCAACAGTGCTCTATATGTATTCTAAGTGCTATATATGTATTCTAAGTTGTAATTTTGTTGTAGGTTTCTACAACCCTTGTTAGGATTGTTGCAACTACTTTTGAGCTGGTTATGTTGCAGCTGTTGTAGTTCCTTTCTATAAGTTTTTTTGCTATGTAATTCTTTTATTTGCTTCCTTCAATATAAAAAAAGGAATGTATACTTTTATTTATGTGGCACTCCTTGCATGCACACCCTCCTGCATTAATGCATAAATTCCTATTAGTATTACTGCACAAGTAAAAAATAAAGCGAGACAATTTGAAACGGAATATTTGCATTGTATCTCGTTCCCTCCCTTTAAATTCCAATCATTTACGAGCTTCTAGTCCACATGGGGAAATATAGGCGAATGAAAAAAAGGGAAAACATAGTGAATGATTAGTAAAAATATGATAATGAAATCTAATGGTGGGCTTGCTTTTTATCGTCTTGCAACCTCTAATATAGAAGGGGTCGTTGCTCCGGATGTCATATGAGGCACATCGTTGATGTGGAAAATTAGCTCGTAAAATATTCTTTTGAATTTTTTTTTCTTGATTGAAATTAAAAATTATCCAATTTACTCATGTGAGCCAAAATTTTAACCCATATCACCCAAGAACCAATTAAATTGAAGATAATTATTTTTCTTAATATTTTTAAACTAAAATTTTTGCATCTATACTTTAATAAACATAAGTATTTATTTTGGTAGATTTTTTTTTAATTTTGATTTATTAGTATTTTTTATTAATAACTATTTAACAACAACACTTGCCAGTAGTTCTATATTATAACATGAACTAATAATTTAATGCTTTCGTGAGTGTCAATATTCTTTGTAAGGATCTTTCTTTCCTTTGAGAGGTTTACTTATCATTTTGATTATTAATCCATAACAAAAAATTCTCAACAATCTTTATTTCAATTTAAATTTGAATTGGAAAGATGCAGATTATTTCTTTATTGTAAGACATGAGTTGAAGCATAGTTCTAAAAATGACAAGCATTTTTATAATTTTTGCTAGTTTTTAATAATGAATGCTAAATATTTTGAAAATTGATATCTTTCTTGTAGATAAATATAAGTATACAAATTTAATAAGAATTGCATTTGTTTTCATAAAGAATTATAAATACATAAATAAAAATACTAGAGACACTAACATTTAAACTTAAAACTTATTTAGATTGATATGATTTAATTCTATAAATTTTGAATTTTTTTTTTAAATATGATACAATTAAAGTTATAAATTCTTATACAAATAAAAAATTACTTTTTATAAAACTAAATATTTAGTTATAGAGAATTTATATCTAACCAAATTTTACTGTAATATTTTTTCTTATCAAAGCCAATCAAGATACAAAGTAAAAGTTTTTTTGTATACAAACACCCCGATAACACTGCCCAGATATGAGTTATAATTTGTTTGGAACTTTGCAGCTTTTCACTTTTAACCCACGGACAGCAAACATTTTTTGGCAAGGGAACGCTTAAAAAGCTTTTAAGATTCTTCTGGCACGCGGGGATTCAGTGTCTCCTACTTGTATTTTTTTATGCTCTTTTTTTTACTTATAGAGCATTATTTGTATTTTGAGCTGCAGCCTGCACATCGTTTTCAGTTAACTCAATAGGTATCCAACATAAGAAAACCACAGTCGATAGGAAGAAGACAGAGAACAAGACCAGAGAGATGGCTTCAGAGTTCAAGTCTCTACCTGTAATTGGTGAGCCAAATTTGTTTTATGATTGTCCGCCTCTTAATTTGTCAAATTCTATCTTTTTTCCTTGTGATTTTACCCTCTGGAATGGTGTACCACATTCATCATATCGCGAGATTCTGATTTTTGCCCTTTTGTTGTCTTGGGCTTCACTTTCCATTCTGGATTTGTGATGGGATTTGCGTTTTTTGATTGTAATTCTTCATATTTCAAATCTACAAGCTTAATTTGACCAATGGATTTAAGAGTTTAGAGGATGATTGTTTACTCTTACCTCAATTAACTGGTATTGCATACCCGCGTTATTTGGTAATATTTCACTTTATATTTTTAGCTATGTGCACCAGCCATGGTCGATAGCTTCGTAAGTTTAGCCCATATCAAATATCAAGCACGACCATATTTAAAGATATGCTTGTTATTCCGAGCTAAGTACCTAACCACGATTTTGTATCTAACATCTATGTTATTGAAATTATTTTGAGCTCTCAGTGCTCTATTTCAAATTCAGGCTAATGAATTCTCAAGTGGAAAGCTCGGTAAAGAGAAATTCTTCAACAGGGGATACATAGCTGTCATTGGAGGACAGTTGGAAGGCCTGCCCCTTCAAATGTTAAAAGTCCAGTAGTCACACTGATGGTTTTCACTGCCAGATTAGGTGTTGGCTTGAAATGGTTAGCAGGTTGCTGCCCTGCCTGAGTAAGTTTTGGCTTAAAATGGTTAGTAGGGAGTATTTGCCAACCTTAATTCGTCATGACAATACAATGAAGTTCTAATACACCCCCTTAATATAATCCAAGCATGCAAAGATATACCGACTGCTTAATCATTAAGAATATCCTACATTCTATACTTATGCGAAAACAATAATAATATAGATCCACCTTTTGCTGTTTCAAAAAGAAAAAAAAAATGGTCGTGTCATTTTTCATGCAAATACATATATTAATAACCAAAGCTTGAATTGGCGAACATTTGCCGTGTTTTTTTGGAAACCATGTTGAGAGGATTCGGAAAGGTTCATTCATAGCACCTTAAGGATTAAATATATAGTGGGCTATGCCATCCTGCCAATTGAAGCAAGTTAGCTCCATTTCTACCAAAAATTCTATATGGGTATTTATGTTTTGTAAATCATAAGGTAATTGTGAGCTTCCAGCTATAGTCAGTAAAGCTTATTGGACTCATTGGCAGCCTAAGAGGATTTGGACAGAAGATGGATTACGATAGGTGCTTGGATGGTAGATAACAACTAATTTTCTGTAAACATAAAAATAAGAATGTATATGTGTAATATGCAGAGTGAATAAAATGGGACACAATCATCATGAAAGAGAAACAAAAATGACTATATTATGAAAGAATCATCCCCCGCAATTGTAGCTCCAAAATAACAACTACCTCGATGGCTTTTCTAGGAACAAACAAATGCAGGTGGTACCAAGGACACATTCATATGATCAAAGAATTGAATTGAGAAATTGGAGCTTGAACAGTCCTGACACATCATTTGTGGAAGGAACCTGTAATTCACGCAGTACATGGAAAATAAGTTGCTTAGCTTGAGGCACTGAATAGAGCATTTTCATACACATATTTAGATGATCTCTACATAGCCCTGTTTCTATATTTCCTTAATCGTTAGTTTGCAGAAGTCTCCCCTTTGTATTGCTTGTTATAGCAGTCTAGAGTCTAGACAGCTAAAGTACATCTGTTTCATCCTCATTCTCCTTTGGATCAGATTGCTCAGCATAGTAGTATTTCATTCGATTAACTTTGCCCTTCATAGGGCACTTATGGCCCGGTTCCCAAGAACCCTTGCAATTTAAAGCACAATTTCTTCCTTCTCAAGTCATTAATAGTCTCATCATCAATTTTTTGTGAAGGTTTATTTGGCTGATCCGCTCCTCCTTGTAACTGTTTCTTGTCCTTATTAGAGGGAAAGGACTTAGATGACACCTTGCCACTAAGGGCAGCAAGTTCCATGCTCTTAGCTTTCCTCATGGCCTCCTGCAGACTGGGAGGGTCAAATGCCTTGATCCAACTGCGTAAGGGCTCCAATAGTCCTTCACTAAATAGGATCACAAGGCTCCTCTCCGTGATACTAGGAACCATCACAGGTAGTCTTTGAAACTCTGAAATGTAAGACTCCAAAGAACTATGTTGTCTAAGCTGCTCAAGCTCCCTAAATTACATCTCTGGATCCTTCTTATCAAACCGTTCAATGAGTTTAGTGGTAAACTCATCGTAGGTAGTAATAAGATTGTGACCCAGTGTCACCAAATTGTGGTACCACCACTCGTGCTACGCCATCCAGGTGTAAAGTAGCAAACTTAATAGCATCCTCCTCTGGCACAGGCCTCAAAGAAAGAAAGTTGTCCAACTTTTGGACCCAAGCTCTCACAGTGCATTTATCACTGCCATCAAAATGTGGCAAGGTTACCTTGCTCACAGCCTACTGGAAATCCCTCTGACCCTGAGGTGCTCTATGTTTTGTCCTAATTGTTGCACCTGATCTCAGCCTCTACTGATTCATAAGTTGCTCTAATGTTAGCATCTCCCTAATTTCTGGGGGTAATGTCATATACTTTGTGTGCTGCAATCTAACCTCCTCAGCCATAGAAGTTTATGGCTCTTGCACTTGAGCTTGCGTAACTGGTGTCTCCTCCCTATGAGCAAAGTAGGCTATAGGGGTCTAAGCACTGAACCTATAAAGGTTCCCCTATTCTCTGTGGTATGTTGCTCGGCACTCCTGCTGAACTCAATCCTCTCGCTACTGTGCATAGTGTGCTGGGATGAATTTTTCTCCCTCAACTACCCTAATAACTGGGACATCATGTCCATCATGGTGTTAAATTGCCTCTCCGCTTTGGCGTTAGGACTAACTGATCCTGCTCATCCCTTTTCCTTTTCAGCCATCTGTCCTGTAACACTATCACTGTCACTGGAGGAATTTCTATGAAGACCAATGATACCTGAAATGGTCTCACCTTTTGGAACTTGTGGTGGCTAGCACTATTTTGTTCCTCTGGTGCTTTTGAATCTTTTGACTCATGAATTTTCTCTACATAGGATGGTAGGAAAACTCTGCTTTGATACCACTAAAATATCCCACCCCTCTATGGATATTTAGTTTTTGCTTCTTTTTGTTTTTTTTTTGTTTTTTTTTGAGTTTTTTGATTTTTTGTGTGTTTTACAATTTCTTCCGATCTTTTGGTTTTGATGTATAAATACTGAAATATAAATGCTTGGAAATAATGCTATGAAATAAAATAACAATTTCAGACAACTTAACAACAATTTCTTCAAACCCTTAACTCCAGATTGCATTTAAATGATTTAACAATGCATACCCTTATCAGCTACAGATAATATTATCGATTCTAAAAATACAAATCAGATCCATAAATTGCAATGCCTCCTTGAATGATGATATTTGTTGACTACTGTTGTCCACACAGATCTGAAAACTTGCTTTCAAAAAGCCCACGTAGCCTTGGAACATGCACAATCAGCCCTTGAGAAAGTACAACCTGATTTGGAAGATGGAATGGCTGGAATTATGAGCCTTTAAACTGTCTAAAATCTACAAATGATTGATCTTCAATCTGCTCTTGAATTTATCCTCTGAATGCCCTTTTTGCAACTCTGTAAATAAAAAATAAATGCCTAATATATGGATGAGATTGTCCTTTGAATACCCTTGTATGATATCCCACACTTGCAGGTACTATTCCCTTTGAGAGTTTTCGTTCCCAAAAAGCTTGAAGCTTTAGCAAAAACCCTTACTCTTCAATCTCCATCGATTTTCTCTAAAATGAATGCCAAAAAAGACTTCAATTAGCCTTTTATAAGCCTCTTCAAAACCACGACCCCTAGGCAATTAAATGCATTTAATTTCACTTAATGGCATTTAATAAAGTTGGCGTCCCAATTAGGCTTAATAATTGACTTAATATCATTAATATAATTTATGCAATAAAGATCCCTTGTATCCCCTTATAATATAAGTCATTAATTTCATTAATATTATTAAAGTGGAAACTTCAATAATTTAATATTAATCATTAACTCCAATGAATGCCAATATCGGGACATTTATTTAATTCTGCTGACTACCCATTAATAGCCGGGGTACCCTGCAACCATCCAAATGACTTACTATAAATAGTAAGTATGAGACCGAAATGCTCAAGAGACTTACTAATTAATGGGTAGTAATTGCAACTACGTTATCGATAAAATATCTTTGTTCACCTTGTTAGCTCGCTTCCTTGCTTCCAAGTGTTTTCTTTTTTCTTTTGAGTCTGAGAGACATCTGGTGTCTCCTTTTTCTCCCATTATGAGAAAATTTGGATGGGTTTTCTTATCCAATGCCTCGAGACATTAAATGAAATGTCACCTGAATCTTTGTGAGTAGCTTGTTCCAGTGGAGACCTCTATTGCTAATGAGACCCTATCAACCAAAAGGTTGGAATCAAGCTCTTGAACATTTAGCCTAGATGACTGCTCACTTTTTCCTTGCATCCATGCCAAGTAACATGCGATTCTATTCTATTAGTCTTCCTAACTACAAACCTCTAGAGGGTGGGATCCAATAGGGTGCTATCAATTTTTTGTTGCTTGGGGGACACTACAATAGAGGTTAGACAATGGTTTCACCTTCTAAAACATATTCCAACTGAAGGCCTTCTTTTAATCGAACCACCAAGGCTTCCATTGATCTAATCATAAGATCTCCTTTCAGTAATAGGAAATAAAGATGGTGCCTTTTTTGCCAAGATTTTACTTTCATGGATTGGCTTTTTGGGTGCCAAACCATAGTTGCAATTTCTTCTTTAGGCAAGGCTTCCATGGCAATCCCTCACCCAATGGTCCACTTCATGGCACCTTGTTGGCAAGGGCTTGTAGTCAATCTCTTGAGACAAGGAATTCCTTGAGGAGATCTAAATCTTAATTGGCAAATGCTTTGTTTAGTCCATTTTCACACATATCATTGTGTAGGCTGCAAGGTTTTTCTCCACGATGACCTTTGTTTCACATACATACATGCTGTGAGGTAGGAAATTGAACACTACAAAAGGAAAACGCTTCCTTTGAGAGTTGAATCTCCTGTCAAATTAAGATGAATCAGATATGTCACGATGACCTGGTTTTAGCATTTGTATGAATAATTGTAATTGAAAATAATTGAGTTTATAGTGTCCTATTTATACAAACTTTCAATTACGGTAAAGAAGCTACCATATTTGCTTCTGTTTACAAAATTTAAATGTAACTTCTGTAGAAATAGTAAATACAAGTGATGATGATCATTTTGTAAGCTGTATTGGCTATCTGCCTGGGACGCTGGTGCTGCATACAGACTACAACTCGACATGCTGTTGTCCCATACGATCAAACAACAAGGAGTTCCAAAACGCTGCAAAATTTACACTTGCACAGATTCCAAGACAATGACAGTACAAAATATAACGAAATGAATAGATATTAGAATGACAGCTTATTAAAACAACCAAATAAAGAACAAGATAAAGATAAGAGGTCATCAATCTCCTTGAATCTGCAAAAGACTCAAGAAAACCTGCACATAAGAATACAAGAAGAGAAGTTGGTGTGGCTACGTTAAGAGATTTGTCTCAGTCAAGCTCTTGCTTTGGTATTCCTACCTCCACAAAAAACCAAGATTGATAAAGACAATAGATATTGATAAAAAGACAGTAAATGCAATGCTTCTAGTGAAAAGACAATGAAATATGCTATGAAAGATTAAACATGAAAACCAAATCTCCAGAGTGACAACCAGTCCAGTTAGAGGATTCTTCTTTGATGCTGGCACAATCTTCCCAAGGACAATCCTTTGAATGCTAAAAGGTTGTTTTACACAATGGAGGAGGTGCATGCAAGAGCTCAGGATAGCTGTAATATGCAATATTTTTATGTCCAAAGCTTCAAGTTGTAGAAGAGCAGCGTGTGATACAGCTTAAATGAAAGATTGATTGTTGCCTTATTTTCAAATTGGAAGCCTTTTAGCCCAAGATAGAAGGTCCAGGTTTGTCTGCGAAACCTGACCTGGCTAACAGGGGCGCTACATTGGCAGATTCCACGAAGCGTAATTCTCTAATGCTCTGTTGAATTACTCATTTTTCGTGGGATGCTAGTGCATCGCACAGATGTCCACACTTAGTGCTTACTTTTGGGAAAATTGGACTAAAAAACTGAAGGACACTTGAAACTCACTGGAAAATTAACATCTTGACAAAATCATAGCATGGGTACAAAATAATTTTTCTTAAGCTAAAGCGACTTTTTTGTAGTGTGAAATTGTAGGGTTATGTAATTTCTGACACTACACTTGCCAAATGAGTTTCCAATCATGCACACACACTCTTCCTTCCACAACTCCAACAGAACAAAGCCTAATCAAGATTGGCACTGAATGCAGGGACGTTGTATCCAGATTGAAGTTCAATGACTATGGACAGATAAGAATCCAGCCTTTTCAAAGAACCAAGTTCCCCTTATCAAAAGTTGATTCCTGTCCTTTCTAATGCTGCACACAATCATAAAAATGCCCCTTTTCATGAACCTCAACTCCTTGAAATACTCAGCTCTTGAAGATCCAATCTTTCACATCCTTTAAAGAGGGCCAAATGCCAACAAAATACCACTGACATATTTATAGGAGAGCCTGTCAATTTTGGGGGCAGAAAACCCATGGTTTTTGTGAGATAGTGCTAATATTTCATAGGACAACAGAACCCTTGGTAGTCTTGAGTCTTGACTGACAGGTTGTTGTTCAGAGACTGACTTGCTTGAGGCATTCTAGGCAGCACCTTCTGACATTCTAACCTCTGCACTTTTTTCTGCCTTGGTCTCTGTCTGCTTGCCACTTGTTTATCTTGGAAATTAAAAAGTTAGAAGTTTAGAACAATTATTTAATCTTAAGAAGTACGTGCTTTAACAATAAAAGTCTTTATCATATTCATCAAGAGCTTCTGTCAAATGTAAGGCATGGAAACCATTTAAGCTAGATTATGTTAAGTCAATAAATTGGATGATATTGTCAAGCTCACATCAGCAGGAACATGTACAATATCCTTGGAAACCATTTTACCAAGAGCGTCAACATTGTCTGCAGGAAGTGAAAGATCTTGTGTGACTGCCATTAAATCATGTTCCAGGTTATCTCTGGTACCAGAAAATCATGAACATCAATATCAGTATGACATCTGAGAACTATTTTGTTAGCCATGGTTAACTCTCTACCTTCAATCATAGCATCAATTACTATGCCACCAGCAACCACACTTAAACAAGAAACACCACCATCACAAACATTGCATTCAGAGTCAACATAAATAGGTAGACAAACTTGAAAACTGATATCATTTGTTGATTAGCAGAATTATGGATGCAACAGTCAATGCCATTTTTCTTGTCATCTTTAAATGGGTGAGGACTTCCCGACCAGTATGAGGGATACTTGAATTGCTCCCAATCATATCTTCTTGCAATCTCCAGTTATCATTGTCACAATAAACATGCAGTTGTCTGTAGAAAATTCTGGCGGGTGAACAAAATCATGTTGTAAATGCTTTGAAAGTTGATTTTTTCTTCAAACAAGAGGCTTCTAACTCTAGCTATATTAAAATAATACAGTGGCCTCAGAGACAGGTTTTAGAGACATGGCTAGCACATAACAATCCTTTTCCAACCTGTATTTATGCTTGTTAATGGTTTTGAAAGGAGTTTCTCCTCCAACTGCAATCAGAGGGCTGCCCTGGCCGGAGATGAGGCAGCAGAAAAGGCCATGTTGAACCACTTGCCATCTCCCGTTGGTGCCTTAACCGGGACTTCCAATGATGAAACAAATAATGAAACAAGAATTGAATCTCTATCCTCCATATCCTAGGCATGTTGGGACTTGGGAATTAATTAGTAGCCTAAGTTCCCTTTTCCTATTTTGAGGATTTTTCTCCTGTTCTGGTTCTTTTGAAATATGTGAGAAAAATCAATTTAATTGTCTAGTAATTGCTTTTTGGAGGTAAGTCAAAGATCATGGTAATTAAACTTTAAAGTGTAACTTATTTCATTTTTAGTTTATTTCCCAAGCTGGACAAAAAATACAGCTAGGATAAAACTAAAGATAACTCAATCAAATATTGTTTGATTGAGATGCAAATTGGACTGCATAATCGAAACTTATGGCTGAGTATGACTGGTATGTTTGATGCATGTCCTTGTCTATTGGGCTCTGGGCATCCTTAATGATGTGCCCATAACCATAAATACCCATATATATTCTTGGAAAAGTAATCAATTTCAAGAGGGATTTACTGCTTGTCTATTCCGTGTCACAATTTGCTTTTGGGGTGGTTTTACATGTGTTTACTTCATGGCCTGCTGCTAGGGTGCTATGTGACTCTATTATTGCTAAAGATTGATTTATACAACTCCAATGATCATTTTTTTAAGGTGATATTTTATTTTCTCTAAAATGTAGCTTCTTACTTTTTGTTCCTTTCAACTGCAGCAACTATTTTCTGAATATAAAGTAAATCCTCATATGTAATAGTTTAAAAATGTCAACAAGTGCTCTTTATACTTAAACTTTTATGATTTATCCTCTAAGCTATGGGACACATGCAGCAGCAATTTTAAGAGTCAAAGCACTTGAAATTTTTTCTGTTTTTCATACTTGTACATATTCATTTAGTTTCAAAAAATGGCTCTAGCATGTCAAAGATATGGTGCTATTTGTTTTCCTTATTGAATCATTCTTGTTAGACATATTTACACTGAATTGCAAAACACATGACATGCACTCTTTTGCATTTCTCTTTGTTAGGAGTTAGCTCCTTTGCAGTTTTCTTGAATGCTAGGTTTTATATGAAAATTTAATCCATAATATTTATTCATCCTATTAGATGTGGGGCCCCTCTTGGAGAAGACTGAAGATTCAGAAATGGCTAACGATCAAAGCGTGGCTGAAGTTGCAAGACAATTGGACAAAGCATGCAGAGAAACAGGATTTTTCTATGTGGTAAGTTCTACAAATGAATGAACTATTAGTGTTTGATTTTGTATCATATCTCATTAATAGTTATTTTTAATAAATATGTATTACAAAGTCACAATCACTAACGAATGGTCACATTGTTTTTGAGGACGTTGTGTAGTATGTACCATCCACCATAACTTTTTCCAACAACATTACATCACATCCCATTAATTAAAAAACAAACAAACAAGCTTTTCATTGATACCCCCCTTAAGACTTACCATAAGTGGTCTGAGAGCTTAAATTGTCGAGCTCTTCTTTGAGCTATCTCCATTGCTTGTTTCATCTGAAACTTTTTTCTTGTGTTCTCAACCTGCATTTGTTTTTTCTCTTTCAATCTATAGCTTTGTTAAATTGTTACATCATCTTGAGTCATCATTCCTCTACTTCACATCTAAATCTTCTACTTTTTTCTCCAGTATGGTGACCTTTTGAACATTCTCGACAATTTCCTTATGCAGGTCATCCCCCAGCATATGATGCTTGACCAAGAATGTGTTGTTGCTTCCATATTTGTTGTGAGACCATACATTTGTCAATCTGTTGCCCATCACTCTCTTTATGCAATGACTCCTTTGCAGCTATCAACTTACTACAACCTTGATCAAGTTTGGTGTCTGCAGCATAGGCTTCTGTATACAATCCTATAGAGTCCAACTGAATGAAGCTGATCCATGCTCCATTGGATGGATGAAGTGAGGCAGGGTGGTGGATCCCACCGGTCATGGTGCTTGGCTTTAGTGGTCAGTGGCCAGTATGTACTATCAATTGGTTTGCAAATGAATCCCTCACTTTTGAGCAGCATTTCTGTGAGTTTTGTAGATCAAATTTTTTTCATGGATTTCAGGAACAACAAACAAGAAATGATAAAATAATACATAATAATTAACATTTGAATTTTCAAATACAAATAAATTTAAAAAAATCGATAAATTATAAAACTAAAAGAAGCTGAAACATATAATAGTAAATACACTTAATAAATTTGCAATGACAATCTGCTGATCCAATAATCCATCTGACAAGTGCAGGTTTGTCTTTTGAGCATCCCCCTTTTAATCCCAGACTAAATATTTTGCGTGGTTTAGTTTCCAGAAAAGCTTTACCTGGTAGTACGTTCTGGCTAATAAAGTCAGCAGATCTTGAGTGCGCTTTTCCTATGTTTTACTCTAGCATTATGATTATATTGTTGGTGTGGAAGTTCTGATACATCAACAGATTTTGAGTTTTGTGATAAATAATGCTAATCCCCAACATGTGGCATTGAGCCAGCTGTGATAAACTTTATTATTCATTACACAAACCCATTACATATAGAATTGCCTGCTGATTTGTCTGTAGTAGCAATTAAATACTTGGCAGTTATGTGCTTCCTGAACAGCTTTTGGCAATGGTAAATCTGTATACAGAAACACCAATTATTTAGTGTTCAGATATGTACTATAAATAAATTTCAGAGCATTTTTCTTCAAGTGTATCTTTGAGTTTCAGGATTCATCATTTTTTAAATGAATATTCAATGAATAGTCTGTGGGTGATGTCCTGACAACCCTGGGAAAGTCCAGAGACAAGATTGCATCCTCTGCAAATTTCCTTGTTTTGGGGGATGCCCTGGGAACATCTCTGAAATTGAGGGAACACCCCATTTATTTTCTGATTTTTGGGATAGGGAGGACCTTTTGTCCCCATCGTTGAGTACTTGATAAATCACTATTTTCAGGGATGGTTTAAAAAGCCTGGTGATGCATCCTTGGGGTACACTTCTTTTGAGTGGCAAATTCATATTGGGTCCCAGCACCATTAGTATCTCTTTCAACAAATTTTGTCTCTATCCTTGTCTTCTTCTTTGCAAGGCATGACCTAATGGACTACCTTGCCAAGAAAAAAGTTGTGGTCTATCAAGGGAGTTGTGCTTGTCAAATTGGAGAATTATGAACATATTAGTTGTCCTTAAACTTCTCCCCATTCTTGTTGGATTTGACTATCCTTTTAACCTTTGTTGTCCTCCTCCTCAGTGCTCCTGCCATACAGGTCCTCATAATCATCATTGTGCTCACTATTGACTAGCTATTCTAAAATATCCATGGGATCACCTTGCATATGGTCTAGTTGTGATTCTTCCTACTTTGAATTAAATTGAGGTGCAAGTGCCACCTCTAGAATGACAAGGCTCTCACCAATAGAAATGTCTATAGGTAAGGTTAGAAGTTTATTGCCACCAACCTCTTCATTGGTTGCCTCTTTGAGGAAAACTAAATCATTCATGTTAGTGCCTAATGAGTGGTCTTTCATAACAAATTCAATCTGATAAACTTATAAGGCACTGAGAGGGGGGGTGAATTAGTGCAAGCAAAAACAATATGAATCTGATCACCAACTTAAACAACTTAAAACTTAACGAGCATAAGAGGAATATCACCACATAAGCTAATGCCCAATAAAACAAATTCCACATAAAACAAGAGATTTATACGTGGAAACCCAAAAGGGAAAAACCACGGTGGGAGTTAATACCCACAAGATTCACTATCTGCAGAATACAAATCTTGACCGGTTAAGGTCTTACAAACATGCCCTGTTAGGAGCAGACCCAGTTAAGGGATTTAAATGATTAACCCTGTTAGGAGCTTTGACCTGTTGGGATCAACCTCGCAAGAGGATTTAACACTCTGATATAGAGCTACCCTGTTAGGGGATTTACAATGTAAGGCTTGTTAGAACCTACCCAGTTAGGGGATTTTACTGTCCTAACTATTAGGATAACAACAGTTCAAATGATCTTCATATAACACCTCTATGTCTGATAAGATCCGCTTCAGATCCTCAAAACATCAATAACACATCAATACAGAGCTTCACTAATCACCACCCAATCACAATCTCAATATTCGCCTTTGATCTTATATCTATCTCATAACTCATCACACTTTTTATAGACATCAACTTAGTCGGCTACAACCTTGGAACAATTTCCTAGGTTCAATGAATCTAGACAAAATAAATTTGCACATTGAACTTATGTCGGTCACCGACATAACAAATCAAAACCTGTGCCGTTTTACCAATTTAAGTGACTTTATCACTACCGGTTAAGTGTTCATCAGAATACCTACTCTGTACATCAAATCTCGCTTGTCTGGTTGAATCTGCCAATGCGGTCATGAACATAGTTCCAAATACCTGTCTCCATCACTCTTGTAAAACTACATCATTCAACTTTTTTAAATTGCCTGTACCGGTTGCATGAATGCAACTCTGTCTTTGTTTACCGGTTAAGAACCTATTTGCTGGTTCACTAGTAAACTGTCAACTGTACCGGTTATACCTTACCGGTTGGCTTCCAAGACTTAGATGACCACAAAAATATTGTTGCCATCAATGACAACACAAGACTTAGTCATCAAACAAGAATCTCAATCTCTTCATCACATTCACCAATCAATCATTTACCGGTTGCAAATCACAACAGCCTTTACCGGTTCAGTCAAATGCCAACATTCTCCCCCTTTGGCATTGATGGCAACACTTAGGAAAATTTTTGTCAACTAAGTGTGCAAAACAAAAATTGACTTCATGACATATACTCCCCCTTAGCAATTGCGTGCTATTACAAAAATTGACTTCATGACATATACTCCCCCTTAGCAATTGCGTGCTATTACTCCCCCTTTGACAACAATGCCAAACAAAGAAGTAAATACATGAAAGATAAATACATTTACATCAAAATTTGCATCAAAATTGCATAGCATATATAAGATATAGGAGTTCAAAATATTTTTACAATGCAATCTTAGAAAAAGCATCACTAAAATGTGATTTCAATTGTGTCAGATCATTATGCCAGGCCTCCAAAATAGTGTCGGTTATCTCCACATGTGTCCTCATCTGTCCAATGAACTCCTCCATGGCATCTAGAGTGCTTATATCCGGTGTAGCAAGAATAGCTTTAGATTCTTTATAGGCTCTCTGCAAGATTTCCACCTTCGTTATCAGCTGTGTTTGTAATTCCTGTAGTGATCAGATCCTCTTAACCTGTTCATGTTCATAAGCTTTCAGCTTATGGTGAAGTTCTACAACCGATTTTTCATATTTGATAGCAGAGTCATTAAGGGGCTTGAATGACTCACTAAGAACTTCAAGTTCTTGCTCAGCTTCTTCCTTCTTCTTCAAGTCAGTCCAAAATAATGAAAATTTGGAAACAGTTGCAAGTATTTTACCTCCAATTTCAAGTCCTTTCAAATAGTCTTTATTGACAGTAAGAGCAACTTTCCCTTTATCAATTTCAGTCAGCAATTGCTTGGTTCTTTTCTTCTTGTAATCCTTCTCAACACTAACTAAGTTGCATCCTCAAAAGATTTCATCTGTTCTCCAGCATCAGAAACAAGTTGTCCAAGCTTGTCAATAGGAGTAACAAAATTATCAGTATCAGTCTCCGAAAGGAGACTTGACAAAATCTCAACAACATTCCTTATTGTTTCTGCCTCCTTCTGCTGTTCTTTCATCCTCTTCTTCTTGGCCTGGGATTGCATGGCAGTTGCAATCTCCATCAACTCAGTTGAGCTCAAATTATCCATGTTTAGTGGACCTTTGATGCTTATAGCATCATCATCTTCATCATCTACAATTTTCTTTTTAGAATTAAGTGATGAAGGTGTCACTTTAGGTTCAATCTTCTTCTTTGCATCTTCCATTTTCTTTTCCTCTTCCTTTTCTTTTTCTGTTTCCTATACTGGTGGGGGCTGTGTATCAACAGTTTGAGTGACTACCAGTGGCTCCTCATCCTTCTTTTCTTCCCGTCCCTTTCCTTGTTCATGTTGCTCAAACATATCAAAATCAACATCTTGTACATTTACATTGTCAGGAGCACCAACATCATCATTATTACCAGTATCATCATCATCAGGGATAATCTCAGGTTCAGTTTGTGTGTTCACTGGTTGATCATCCAGCATAATTTCATCAGGCCTAAAATCAGTTATTTTAACACCTTTCAGAAGATCTTCAGCCTCAAACCTTATGGTTCATCTTCCTTAACTTCTTCCTCTTCATCCGGAATCAGATCCAGTACCTTTTTCAAAATTTGTTCAGTCTCCTCATGGACTGATTGGGTCTTGCCAATTAACATTCTTGTCAACCTTTTCTTCGACCTAAAAGATGACTTTGCCTTAGCAATAATTTCATCTAGCTCTTCCTTAGTAGCTTCAGGTTGCAAGTTTTTCAGAAAATATTCAATGTATTCTCTATCTTGTTTCATGGCTGCCTGCCATCTAGCATCAATTATATTATACAATGAATTTGGAATTTGCCCTTGCAATTCAATTAGGGCCTTGCTGTATTTATTCATCATGTAAACAATTGCATCTTCTATTTCCCTTTGTTCATCTTTACTAAACTTATCAAAGAGTTTCTTCACTAGTCAATATACTATACTCTTTGATGTTTATTATTAAATTTTCAAGAGGTGTGAGCTTGATTACCGGTTTCTTTGGAGTTTTCACAGTTGGAGTACCAACACCCTTTGACCTTTTGCCATTTTGGCCCTTAGGGCTTTCTTTTCTCCTTCGGACTCAGTCTCTTCTTCATCTGCATCTATTGGTTTATGTGCTTGTTGCTTTTTCCTTTTACCAGTCTTAACCATTGCAGTAGGTGGTTCAACAATCTTTCCTTTTCTCCGGAACTGAATCTTTGATGGTTTCTCCTTTTTAATTTCTACTGGTTTCTCCTTTTTAACAGCTGCTGGTTTTTCTTTCTCTGCAGCCTTCTCCTTTCCAGCTCTTGTCTTTACACCGGTGGGAGTACCGGTTGGTGCACTTGATGTTCCGGCCTGTTGAGCAACATGCTTTGCTCTTGCTTCAGCAATGACTTCCTTTGTGAATCCTGCTTGCTCTGCAAATGCTTCAACTTCTTTTCTAACTTTCTTTGCAATTACCGGTCTTTGAAGTTCAGAGTGCACTTGAAGGGATTTCTCCTTGTAAGTGCCAAACCGTTTTGTTGTTGTATCTACCGGTTGGGCAAGCAAATGATCAACATATGCAATCAGAAGATCTTTGTCCACTTCATATCCCATGGGCATAACCCATGTAGTCTGGGGCACAACTGCCTCCGTCATGCAAGTATCTGTATCAACCATAAAGCAAATTGTGCTTTCATACCGGTTAACAACCTCTGCCGGTATCCTTTCCCTTGCATGCATTTTCTTCTGAAAGTCTTTAAAATATCCCCATGCAATTTTGCCAAAATCATTACCAAGCATTCTAATGCTATACTTCATCTACATTAATGTAGGAGTGCCATCTATCCATTGGATATCACCAATACCGGGGAAACATTTTTGAAAATAAAATAATAGACCTAGAATTAATTGACCAAATTTAAACCTTAACCTCTTATCCTTCTTGATTGCTTCCAGGTTCAGCACAAGTTGACTCCTCAATGCCTCTGACAGGTCATAGTCAACATCTTCTTTGATCATCCGGTGAGCTGTATGAATAGCTGCAGCAGGGATGTTGTTCATCTTGCTAGAGTAATAGATCCGATAACTGATCACCATAGAAGCATACTTTAATGCTGGATCATTGATATTATTCACCATCATTGCTCTTCCATCCCATTTAGATCCTGTTAACTTTTCTACATCATTCTTAGGAATGGATCTCAAACCTAGAACCTCACCAGTGGCACAAAATCCGGTGACTGCGTGAATAGCTTCCTTAGAAATTTTATGTGGTTGGTCGAGCCACATAAATTGGTCATAAATCCTGCTAAGCACATATCTCACAAGTTCATCATCAAAATCATTAATGAAATTCAGGGCATGGTGAAACCCTTTCTCAGTAACCCTTTTGAATTGATCCTTCAAAATACCATTCTTATCACACAATGCTTTATATTGATCAAAAATAGCAGCAACACCAAGATCCTCTAGTTTGCAATGATAGAAAGATCTATTATCTTCAACATGTAAGACACCATAAGGAACTCTGGATAGAGCTCCGACGGGATCAATTTCCTTAGACTTAAGCGGGTGCCTCTTAAATTCAGGACGAGGTCTATCGGTAACATCAACCAAATGTGGGGTGTCCATCTTCAATGATTCAGAAAGATAAGCAGATAACAAAATATTTGAATAAATACCTTTCACCGCTTCTGCACTAGGGTTCCAAACACTGTCAAATCTATCTCACCGATTCCTGATCGCAAATCACACTAGATCATTTCAAATCTTTGTCATTGTTGCAAACACAAACTCTACTCTGCTCTATTTGCTCTCCGTGTGCTCACAAGAATACAATGTGACAAATAACATTCAAAAAGTTCTTTTTATTTGCCCATTATCTACCGCATTAAATGCCATTACCGGTAAAACCCTAAAATATCTTTTAACACATTATCGGTTCTCATAACACATCAAACCTACTGGTTTGATCACAAAATCTCTTCAGAATATCATAATACATCAAAGTATGCAGATTTAACATACTTTATAGTTCTTCAGGGGGTTCTGAAATGGATCTAACATTAAGCTCCCCCTAAGCTTTTTAACGGCTTAGTTTGCCGGTGAAGGGTTCTCCACACTAGGTGAAGAAATAGGATCTTCAGATGATTTTTCTTCGGTTTTCTCATCATCCTTCTTTTTCCAGATTTTGTTCATTTCAGCTCTGGTCTCCTCCACATCAACTTTCATCTTCCCTTTCCGGTCAGCAGATTGATTCACCGGTTGGTTCACCTTTGCTCTGCAAAACTTTGCAATATGTCTCGGTTTATGACAATGATAACAAGCCATACCAGATGCTCTCCAAGGTCTAGCATTGCCTCTACCAGTCCTTCTTCTGTAGTTCATAGCTACATGAACAGATTGTGCAAACCACATTCATCCTCTTTTCCACCTCATAGGGACTAGACCGGTTAGCATAGGGTCTTTGCCAGTTAGGACTTCTCCGGTCATTAAAGGTTCTTTGCCAGCCACCACCAGACCTCTGACTCATGTGAAGAGCTGGATTATTTTCTTCATACCTGCACTCAACAGCTCTATGTCCATGCATGTTGCAAGTGAAACAATAACCATTAAAGGTTCTAGGCTTATATCCTTGATAAGCATTGGGTCTATAACCATTAGCAGCATCAGATCTGCTTCAACAAACATTAGCAACATGTCCTAGTTTATGACAGTTGAAACAAACAGGCTTATAGGATTTCTTACCGGTGGGTTTATGAATCTTAGGAGCAGGTTTACCTTCATGCATGTTGTCCTTAGTATCGGAAGACTCACCTTTCTCAAATGTATTGTAACCCAATTCTGTTGTATCACCGTTCATCCTTTGAGATTGGATCTATTCATCAAGCATGGTAGAACTTTTGTTAAACTTTGCAAGCTTCTCATTAGCATCAGCAAGTTCTTTTGTAAGGTCTTCATTCCTTTTCATGAGAGTCTCTCTAAGAGACATTGCCATATCCTTTTGCCTTTATCTCTTCTTTTTTTTCTTTTTCCTCATGCCAGTGTGCATATAGAGTGCCATTTTCTTGTTTTATCTTAAAGATCTCCCGTTCTTTCTGTTTGATTTTGTCTTCTGCTGCCCTCCTTGCTTCAAGTTCCTGACTCATCCGAATAGTTAGGGCTTCTAGCTCTCTCCTCAAGTTAGTCTTCTCATCATTCAGTTTCTCCACCTCATCAACCAATGCACCTATGTTTGCTTCATCAGAAGAACTGCTTTCAGAAACCTCCAACAGTTGTTTGGTTAGCTTTCTTCTCTTAGCAAGTGAAGCTTTATACTTGCCTCTCAATGTTTCTAGGGCATCTTCAGTTTCTGCAAGTTTGTTAGACATCTCTCTATAACTCATATCCCCCATGTCTGCCTTAGGAATCCTTCTCAAGCGGTTAAGCCTCAAAGAAGATTCGCTCTGATACCAATTGATAAACTTATAAGGCACTGAGAGGGGGGGGGGGGGTGAATCAATGCAAGCAAAAACAATATGAATTTGATCACCAACTTAAACAACTTAAAACTTAACAAGTGCATAAGAGGAATATCATCACATAAGCTAATGCCCAATAAAACAAATTCCACATAACATGAGATTTATACATGGAAACCCAAAAGAGAAAAACCACAGTGGGAGTTAATACCCACAAGATTCACTATCTGCAGAATACAAATCTTGACCGATTAAGGTCTTACAAACATGCCTTGTTAGGAGCAAACCCGGTTAGAGTCACCCGGTTAAGGGATTTAAATGATTAGCCCTGTTAGAATCTTTGACCTGTTAGGATCAACCTCGCAAGAGGATTTAACACTCTGACATAGAGCTACCCTGTTAGGGGATTTACAATGTAAGACCTGTTAGGACCTACCCGGTTAGGGGATTTTACTACTATAACTGTTAGGATAACAACAGTTCAAATGATCTTCATATAACACCTCTGTGTCTGATAAGATCCGCTTCAAATCCTCAAAACATCAATACAAAGCTTCACTATTCACCACACAATCACAATCTCAATATTCGCCTTTGATCTTATATCTATCTCATAACTCATCACACTTTTTATAGACATCAACTTAGTTGGCTACAACCTTGGAATAATTTCCTAGGTTCGATGAATCTAGACAAAATAACTTTGCATGCTGAACTTATGTCGGTCACCGACATAACAAATCAAAACCTGTGTCGTTTTACCGATTTAAGTGACTTTATCACTACCAGTTAAGTGTTCATCAGAATACCTGCTTTGTACATCAAATCTCGCTTGTCTAGTTGAATCTGCCAATGCCATCATGAACATAGCTCCAAATACCTGTCTCCATCACTCCTGTAAAACCGCATCATTCAACTCTTCATAAGTCGCCTGTACTGGTTGCATGAATGCAACTCTGTCTTTGTTTACCGGTTAAGAACCTATTTGCTGGTTCACTGGTAAACTGTCAATTGTATCAGTTATACCTTACTGGTTGGCTTCCAAGACTTAGATGACCACAAAAATATTGTTGCTATCAATGACAACACAAGACTTAGTCATCAGACAAGAATCTCAATCTCTTCATCACATTCACCAATCAATCATTTACCGGTTGTAAATCACAACAGTCTTTACCGGTTCAGTCAAATACCAACACAATCATGATGCGTGAAGGTGTACTCATGGGCAAGTGCGTTATACATTTGGCCAACACTGCATAGGTATGTGGGTCCGCCAAGGAGACTTTGTTGGTGAGAAAACCTAAAAATGTAACTGATTATCTATAGAATAAGACAAATACACAAGGTCAACAAACATGAGTAGATACTGATATTTTACAATTCAACTCCAGCACTAAATTGCCATCTATAGAGGCATCAAATACAAATCTAGAAATAGAAAGGGTTGTCACTTGAGGAGAGATATTCTTCTAGAGCTACCTGTTTGTGGTTGGCACAAATGTGGTACTAACTATGGTGGTTGTTGGCACAAGAATGCATCGGTCCTCATCTGAAGTGTTGCCAAAGCTTTTTTCTTTATCAGAGTTCTCTCGCTTCTTTGAATGGCTCACATACTCATGGCAGTCCAAAGTATTGATTACCACTAGCTTCTTTGGCATTGCTTCTATACCCTTGGACTTAGAAGGAAGATGAGATTTGGCCAAAGTCTTTGTAGCTGATGAAGACTTGTTTGCAATTGAGTATTTAATGGCTGGAAGTGTCTTTGCTACTCTTTAGTACTGATCGTAGGTGTAGGTGCTTCCACATGAACACCTTTGACTTAGTCTTGTCCTAATGGGAATTTGGTCCATATTACCATATCAAATTGGTCTTGATTGTATAGGTCACATCCAATAAAACCACAATTACATGATTGGCCATACAAAATCTTTTGTGCTTGAGACAAATAAACTCATGCATTTGATAGGCCAAAATGTCAAACCATCTATATATAACTCCATAGGAGTTCAAAGCGACACACAATTTTGTTTTTATTTGTCGAATAGTAGTGTTTGTGCTTCTTGTGATAGCAAGATTATTAACATATACAATAACAATCACAATATGATTATTATTGATTTTGACGTAAATATTGGATTAGAAAGACATATAAATCTAGTATCTTTTAGATAGTTTTCAATTTTGAGATACTAGGCTCAAGGAGCTTGCATAAGTCTGTACAATGACTAAGTTGATCTACAAGTTAAATATTCATGACTAGGAACTTTAAATCTCCTAAGGTACATAGTATATAAACCTCTTCATGCAAGTCTCCATTTAGGAAGACACTTTTGAGGCAATTCAGGCAACTCCTAATTATGATTCTTCATCAATGCATCATAACCAACCTCCATAGAAGTTTCTCATTTTGGTTTACTTTTTGCTTTTAAAACACTTCTATGGTTCAAAAACCTAAAAAATATCAGAAGATTGAGCAAAATGAACTTGTGTAGCTGTTGGACCAACAATTGGTTTTCCTTTTGTTTATGGTTGCTGATCTGATTAAGGAAATTCATCTTTAGGTACATCTGAAGTATTATTAACCACTTAGTTCTCTTATGTGCCTGAAGGACATCTTATGAAGGCATAATGTCTATAAGAGCCAATGCTGAAGTGAGATGCTTTTAGTCCTACATATTTGATAGATAAGTGGAGAAGAACTAGCCGATGTTGGCGGCAATATTGTACACGGAAATAAAACTAGTTAATTAAGTTGTAATTGTGTTGGTTAGTTGGCAATCGAGGGGTGGCAGTTGCGGTGCGACGGTTGGCACTCGCACCCCCTCGGTATCTTTATATACTTCCGAATGTAACTTGTGAGGGGGGACACTTATGAATGGAATAACATCTGATATATTGCATCTGATATCTATGGCATTATTATTCTGCATTACATGTTTTATCTGTGTGCTTTAAGTTATTCACCTGAGAGGGTAAACATTTGGCGCTGTTGCCTAGACGTACTCGGGAACGGAAAACGCGGATGGCGCATGGACACGATGGGCCTACCCGTCGGTGAGATTAACCCAGAGGCCGACGACGCGCAAATGGAACAATCGTCGTGGGACGCAGAGCGTGATGGCAAGAGGCGAAGGGGAAATTGAACCCTGTAATAATCCCGACTCAATGTTGAGATAAATTGTGGCCGAAAGGAAAAATAATAAAAGTTTAAGGCATTCTGCGAGATTTGTCAAGTGATGGGACACTCCACCAAGGAGTGCCCATACAACATGAAAACCCGAAGTACGCAAATGAGCCAAGTGTTGTTCACGGAGCAGGCCACAACATCCGCACCAGCGGGTACGACCCAGCAATCCAACACAATGGCATCATTTGGAGGTTACCGGGACAACAGACGTGGCGGCGGAAGGAATAGCAACAATAACAATAACGGAAGCCGTATCCAGTATGACGCCAAGGGCCGGCCTATTATCCAATGTAGGGCCTGTAATCAGTGGGGGCACTTTGCCCGTGATTGCATGAAGGAAGCCACCCCTCAGCACCTCTGCCAATGGTGTGGGCCAAGCGACCATGAGGACGCAAATTGCCCACAGGCAGGGGTTAATCTCCTCAACATTGAGAAGGTTGAGAAGACTGTTGAGAAAGAAGTACTGGCTATCACCCGTGCCTAGATGAAAAAAGCCACTTATCTCGACCCCCGTATGGAGAAGGAGAGATTACGGGAGGCAAAGGCCAATATTGAACGAGAGATGACGGCCGAACGACGGGACAACGAGGTGGCGAGTACATCATCCAGTACGGAAGTGGAAAATAACATCATTGGGCAAGTACTCCAGATGGAAGTACCTATAAGGGTAAAGGACCTTCTAGAAACAATGCCACAGTTAAGAACCGCCATTTTTAGTTCCATACAATCCACTGCGCAGGCACCTTTGCGTGCCACACGGGTGAAAGTTCCGGTCAGCCCCTCGGCTGACCCAATGTTGTTGGCCTTAAATAGTGGTCAGCATCCTGTTGTAGTAGAGATGGGAATTCTCGGGGCTATCCTCAAAGACACCATCGTGGACGGAGGTTCGGGGGTGAATGTACTGCCAGAGGATACGTGGAAGAAGCTGGGGAAGCCAACACTATGGCCACCCACGTTCAACTTGGTAGGTGCAGACCAGCACGACATCAAGCCACTCGGCACCCTGATGGCCCAGCCGGTCACCATCGGCACGCAACCTTTCATACTAGATTTTGTGGTAATCCCACTCAAGAAGAAGGGGTACGACGCCATCTTAGGCAGAGGGTGGCTTGTTACAGCAAAGGTGAACCACGACTGGAAAAAGAACACCCTTTCTATGGAGAAAGGGGGGCGGAAGTACACCATTGATCTGAGGACCCAAGTTGTTGACGAGGAACTGACATCATCTTCGGAATCGGAGGGTGAAGGAAAAGGCTACCTGAGGGACAAAGGATGGGGCTACAGGGAGCCCAACGACGAAGCGATTCTCAAACTAGGAGAATGCTCCGAGGATGAGACAGGGTCATTGAACGAGCTCTTCCACTGGCAGATGGAGGATTATGAAATGTTCCAGAGCTATAGGCTCGAAGTGGAGGAACCAGAGCAAGTAACAGAAGAGGTGTACCTGCCAGAATACATAGAATATTGGAAGGGAGACGCCCCAAACCTCGGTGACGTAGATAATCCGAAGATCAATTGTGTCGGCAACGATTGGAACCTTGTGTGGAAGGCCACAACTTTCAAAATCTTTATTCTTCTTCTTCTTCTTATGTACAGGAAGGAGACCGTGGTCCCTGTAGAATTTGTGGTTCCAGGTCTTCGGATGGCCATTGAAAATAGATTGGCCACCAACGGGCCCAAATTGAAACCCTACCACGCGAAGCGCGCAGGGGACCTGAGAGGCCAGACAGACACCCGAGAGCCCGGAGGGGGACCCGAGAGGATGGAAGGGGACTGGAGAGGTTGAGCAGGCGACTCAAGAGGCACAAGACCACAGCAGGAGACTCTCGGGCAAGGAAAACCGAGAAGGATGAAGGGCGATCCCAGAGGCATGGGACCCGAGCCGAAGACTCTCGACAATTAGATTCAAAAAAAAAAAAAAAAACCCCACCGTACGGCAGGTGACCGTACGGCTGGAAAAAAAAAAAAAAGAAAAGAAAAAAAGAAAAAAAGGCGCATGACGGTGGGACCACTGTGCGGTGGACCACCGATGGTGGAACCACCAAACGGTGGGACCACTGTGCGGTGGACCACCGACGGTGGAACCACCATGCAGTGGAACCACCGTGCGGTGGACCACCGACGGTGGAACCACCGTGAGGTGGACACTCGCACACATAAACCCCTGCACAAACAAAGTGCAAAACACAAAAATGCACGCAAAGGAAAAATACGCAGCCCACGCACGCGAAAAAAAAAAAAAAAAAACAGCCGCACAAACACACATGCAGCCGCTTCGTCGTCAATGGTCACTGTACGGTTGAATTGCATTGGGCGTGCGGAAGGAGGACCGTACAGTGTGCACAGTTGAGCATGTTGTCCGTACGTTGGAGGTGTGTCTGTACGATAAGGAGGGTGTCGACCGCACAGGAAGGTGGCTGCACGATTGGAGGTGTCAATGCTGTTGACCGTACGGGGAGGTTGTATGGCCGGGGTGCCATCGAGGACATTACGGTGAAACAAAAAACAAACAAACAAAAAAAAACGACGACGACCAGATTGAAAAATCATTCGATGACATATGGAGCCAGGACGCTGAAAATATTAGAGTGGAGAAGAAGGGTTTTGACACCTTAAAATATCACAGAAATGATGTGCGCCATGGACTTTCGTATGGTTCTGAGGGTTGTAAATTGGTGTCTGGGTCCTGTGAGGGGCGCTGCCCCTCGACCCCGTGAGGGCATTGCCCCAGACCCCCAGTTTATTTTTGAGCTACAGTACACTTGTTGGAGTTGGGTGAAGGGCATTAGAGATGTCATGGTAAGTGTTGTGGTTGTCCGTACTGTGAGAAAGAAGCCTGTAGCTAAGCATTGGCATTGGCGGGGAAGCCATAAGCCGTAGAGGGAGACGGATTTGGAGGTTGGGAACAAACAGAGTTTGAGG
Source organism: Cryptomeria japonica (assembly GCF_030272615.1). Taxonomy (NCBI): domain Eukaryota; kingdom Viridiplantae; phylum Streptophyta; class Pinopsida; order Cupressales; family Cupressaceae; genus Cryptomeria; species Cryptomeria japonica. The sequence continues at coordinate 630,651,554 of NC_081409.1, read as the reverse complement.
GAAGGCATTGCAGGTCCACGCAGTTGTATGACACCAGGGAGTTATTCAGTTCAGTTATTAGCCTTTGGGGAGTGTGATGGAGGATTTGAGGTGTCTCCTAGCCTTTGTGCCAGCGGGTTGTGGCCACCTCCAGGCAGGAATGGTACGCTTTGAGGAACTCGGAGTATGTCTCGGCTGGACATGAGGTTGCCTCGGTGGATGCAGAGAGGGCTCGGGAGGAGCTGACCACCAAGTTGGAGGCAGTACTAGCGTGAGACTTAGCTCAGCGTACCCAGGAGTTGGATGCCGAGAGGGCAACGTTGGTGGCTATTGAGGAAAAATTGGCTAGGGAGACAATGTCATTTGAGTAGTAGTTGGTGGAGGCTGAGACTGAAAAGCGTGTTTTGCAGACAAGTTTGGTTTAGGCACAGGAGGACTTGGATGTCAAAAGAAGCAATAATGGTGAAATCCGCACTTGAGCATTGGATGGTAGTAGAAAAGGGTTTTTAGGCGCGGACGTAGCAGGTGTATAAGTTCCGGGCTCGACTGGCGTCAACAGTTCTGCTTAATGTCATCTCTATTTTGTATTAAGTTGTCCGGAGACGACTTCTTTTCTTTTGGGGGGGATGATGTTGGCGGCAATATTGTACATGGAAATAAAACTAGTTAATTAAGTTGTAATTGTGTTGGTTAGTTGGCAACTGAGGGGTGGCAGTTGCAGTGCGACGGTTGGCGCTCGCACCACCTCGGTATCTTTATATACTTCCGAATGTAACTTGTGAGGGGGGACACTTATGAATGGAATAACATCTGATATATTGCATCTGATATCTATGGCATTATTATTCTGCATTATGTGTTTTATCTGTGTGCTTTAAGTTATTCACCCGAGAGGGTAAACAGTCGAAGGTTGATGCATAGGTCACTTTGGTGGAATAGAGGGTTCATCTTTCAAAGGTACTCTAATACTAAATTCAAGAACTTAATTGACCTCTTATTGAACACAAAAAAAATATGGCTGTCCTTTTTACTTCAACATCCTGGCTAACGATGAATTTGTTTCTATGTCACCGCATTCGCTGAATTTTCAGCTTGAAATCCGAAATATGGCAAACTTATAAAAGGCATTTGAAATTTGTTGAATTTTGCCTTAAATTCGTAGGAGAATGGGCAAAGGTTTTTCCCGTCGATGAATGACCTCTTGACAGGTGCCGTCTAGAGGTATGAGGGCCATTGCTGAAGTCTTTGGGAGCTGCAGGCAAACACGATGTTGGAAGGCCGTAGCTAAACTAGCTCCAAAACGGCATGAAAAGTAAATAACACGAAATTTGTCAAAAATTACAGATTGTTGATCGTGATCAGCAAAATTAGCTGCAACTTTGATTTTTCGAAAATTTTCGAAAAAGTCAATAACACGAGTTTTATAACCCCATTTTGGAGCTAGTTTAGCCATGTCCATGCTGGACAGGTTGCCACTGGTAGGGTTTGTGGACAGTCATGTCGGGAAAGGCGGCTGCTGCTGCTTCTCAAAAAAAACATTGTAGTTGCCTTTACTCGTAGAAAACAAATTTTATTCCTTGCCCTCAATTAAACTCTTCAAACTTCGCAAGAGGACACTTTTAAATATATTATATATCTAGTATAATATAATTTTATTTTATTATTTTATTTTAATATTTTTAATATATTGAAAATTTAATATTTTAGAATATTTAATTTAGATTTTTTAACTATTAACATATAAAATTTAATAAATTTAAATTAAATTAAGCAAATTTAATATTATTAATTCTGATAATTTTGTAAATATATTATTTATATTTTCTAAAAAAACAAAGTTATATAGAGTGAATTTAATGACGAATTTTTTTTCGAATTTTTTGCTCCTCTTGCATTTCATCTGAATTTTATGGTTGGCAAATTCGAACTTGAACTCGAACCTGGTGACTTAGACTAGTCATATCAGTAAGCTAGTATACATTATATTGTTCCGTATAACCAACAAAGAAATATTTGGTACTTTTTGAAATGTAGCTTATGCCTTTTCTAATTAGGAATTGAAGTGTATGTGGTTGAACCAAAAACACAAAAAAAATGTTATCTCAAATATGTTACTGGATCAAGCCTCTTTTGGTGTGATTTTTTGCGAGGCTTTGCAAGGATTGTGATTAAGGATTTAAACCAACGTAACAAGCCACCCTACTTTTATTTTGATTTTTGCAATACTAAAGTGCAATGCAATGTACACTTTCTAATCACCTAGATCCTGGAGTGGGCAAGGTGGGAGCATATGGTACTTCCAACCAGAAAACTAATCTAGATGAATGTAATTACAATGATATGGTGCAAGTCAAGCAAAATATGTAGGTGGTAAAGCCAACCAAATCAACACTTTTTCGGCGGAGTGTGTAAAATGACATGTAGGAAGCAAAGCTAGCTTATTAGCACCTATTTGATGGACTGCATGTATGCAATGCAAGTCACTAACAGGATCTCTAAGCCTGACTTAGACCAAAATGGTCGATAATACCAACTTGTTCATGCCAAAATGGGCTAAATGAAAATGCTATAATTGTTGGTAAACCATCCAACTTACAGTATGAAAATGTATAAAAATGATAGCCTTTGACGATATTACCATCCGGGGTTTACAAGATTTATTAGAATGCATTAAAAATTGACATTTGAAAAAATGAACTTCTGTTATAAACTAATATAAAGTTCTGATTACAAAATCAGACTAGTGCAATATCCATAATTAAGCCAAATAACATTGATAAATCAATTTAATCATGAACCACTTGTAGAATACCTTACAAGGATGATATAAAATGCTGATGTAGGTTTGATATCTTTCTATGTTGCTGATAACACTACACAAAACTGAACTGAAACACATTGTCAACACATAGAAACCTCTGCCCAAAAGCACACCAATACCACTAAACTGATAAATTACTAGAAACACACCCCAAGCCTCCTCTAAACACACTAGAACTAATATTTTATCAAACTGGTAATAAAATCAGACATTAATGGGTTTAAAATAGAGATTACTTGCTTTAGCTACGACTGATACAGCTAGCACAAATGCCACTAAACTAACCAAATCCATCAAAGTTCACCTTGCTATTGATATGCAGCATCATATTAGCTTCAAACACCCCCAAACAAGGAGAAATGGGCTCCAAAAAGGGAGCACTTCATCAATGATACCTCACACATCCTCCTTGGTAGGTACAACCAACATTGAGTGTTGTACGCCCTCCCAAAAACCTAAACTTTACCTCACAACAGCATGGACAGAAAGGAAAGGACAGATCCACATAGCCATAAATGATAGTGATTTGTAATATTATTTCATGGAAAATTAGATATGATTGCTGGTACGGCTCCCAAAAAGAATTATGACCAACTCATCAAAATACATCAAATATGTGTATCTTCAGCAAAAAATTGGAAAATCTTCCTAGTATTTCAAGAGGGTTTTCATCTTTTAAAAATAAGAAACTCAAATCTCCTCAAAGAAAATACTAGATATGAAAAATGTAACCCTTTTCTCTTCACAGCTCCTTTTATAATCCTAGTGAATAAAATATTAATTTTCGTTTTTGGCTCCATATTCACTTTAGTATTTTAAAAACATTTTTAAGTGTGCAAAAAGGTCACCTTTTTCACCCCTTGAACCTAACGCCTCCATTTTTGTACAACTTAAGTCACTTTTTAAATAATTAAAATAAGCTATCGATAGAAAAATATACAATTTTTTTTCATTTGACAACTTAATTATTTAATTTACTTTTCCTTTTTTTAGTGCCAATTAGCTTATGGAAAAATATGAAAAATAATCTTATGGCCAAATATCTGCTTACATATGAGAAGGGGACATTACAATGACACCTTTTAGCACCAACATGGCAATAGGTAAGCAGCATTTAAGGATATCCACCTTGTGTTAACTTCTCTTATATTCCTTTTAGGAATGGGAAGATATTTGCATTCTCGTTTGAGTTTTGTTTCTTTCTAAGAGAAGACATATTGTTTGGTGAGCATGGATCATTTTCAATATTTAGTATTGATCATCTTTAATTATTGTGGAAGACTATGTTATTGTGCAAAAGAGAAACTATTTTGTGCATGGATACCTAACACAGTTACACATTTTCTAGGATCCATTCCATCTTTTTCCTACTAACCTAAGCTATGTTATGGAGAAGTGTTAGTGCATATATATTTTTTGTGCATTTAGCTAAATACTTAATTGAATTGGTGTGCACCAAGGATAATGTTACTTAGGTAGGCATCTACTTGGTAGCTAATATCTATCTTGCACATTAGTAGGCATCTACTTAGGGAGGTAGTATACACCATATTTTCCAAAGTTTGGTGGAGATGTACAACACGTGACTACATCTCCTTCATCCCACATTGTTTGTATATTCACATCTCTTGCCGGTGTATCCTATATAATGCCCATTTGTTGCATACATTATATATCTCATTCATTAAATTGCATCCTCTATTTTGGAGTAGTAGTCATATTGCACTTTTGTAGTCTTTAGTTGTACCTTTGCTATTGTGATTTGATCATGTCATTCATTTCTAGGATGTTTGCCCTAATGACAAATCTTAGATGGTTTTTTAGTATTTTGTACTAACTCTTAAAATTATCAAACAAGATTCAATGCCACTTATGTTCTCTTTAACCACGCCATATGAGGACTTCATACAAAGGTGGATTAATCTTTGTAGAATTTGCTGTGTGTGCCATAGGTTAGCATGGTCTACACTTTAGAAAGGATATTTTTTGGTAAAATCCATGATTTTAGGCCACTACATCATAGGAACTTCCATGCTAGGTGATATGTTAATGTATTAGAAAATTAGCAACATTCTATGGGGCGTCCCCCAAAATCCCCTAGGTTTATAGGATTCGGATGTGGGGACTTGGAGGAAATGTCACCTTGTCCCACCATCTTTGTTGCCAATTCGAGAATGTTTTAGGGACATCTCCCTAGTTTGGGGACAACTTGAGGACTTTGAGATATCCTCAAGATGTCTAGGAGACTCCCAAGAGTCTGCCAACCATCTCTAGACTTCCAAGTGCCCCCTTGGTAGGAAAATGAAAAAGCCAATATTTTAAAAAAAATCATAAAGTATTTTTGATTTATGTGCTACAAACCCTGATCATAATGGTCTATGGCCCCCACCCAATCCCGTAAGCATTCACAAAAACTTATAAATAGGTATCTAAGCCTCATTCAAAATCACTCCCAAGTTTCATAAATAGTAAGGAGTTGGTATTGCAAAAAACAGAGTGATAAAATTATGAAAATGACATGCCCTCAAATCTCTACTTGACACCATCACCTTACTAATGCCCACTCACCTTCCCCAAATCTAGGCCCTTGGTCCCCTTGTCACTGAGATCCATCCCTGTGGCCCCTCATCAAAAGGCTTCATGGAAGATAGAAAATGAGTTAGCTGCACTACGATTTAGACAAAGAGGGTGACAACTTGAAGTATAGTTGCAATGAAGGAGATAAGTGTTTTAGGGTGGAAAATATAGGAATTTTCGGTTTCCATACTGTTGGTGTATGTTTTATCATTCATCGAACATTAGAATACAATGTTTACGACACTCTACCCTCTCTTGAACAAAATCACTACGTGTGCCAAGATTGCAAGGAAAGACCACACGACGACTCCAAGGTTTATATGTGCGAACGAGCGACTTTATGTTGGATAGCTTCCTTGGTTATGTATGCTGAAATACAAGGGGGACTTACGCTCAACTAATATCATTCACAAGCTAGGACTTAGACAAATTTAACAATATAGGCTTTCTTTTTCTTTTTTTTTTCCAATTTCGGATTTCGACAAAAAAGAACAAAAAGATAGGGGTTTAGAAGTTCTACACTACTCCTAAGAATTTGGGAGACGACAAACATTAGGTGAAACAAATAACAATACTCCAATTCGCCACACTAAGGACAACTAAACAAAGTAGGTGCAATCTTCTAAGGTTGTGCTTGAAATTTTCAGACTACGAATGATACCATCCAACAAACAATATTCATCCACAGTAGAAGTTAAGCATCCACGATATAAGCTCAGGCTAACCTTACACATTGAATAAAATTCATCTATTCAAAGAAAGGATGGCAATTGTTTCACCAATCTGTACTATCAAATCCTTCATTCATTTAACAATTTTGAAAGCAAATTTACTCCAAGCAAATCTACTCTATGTTGAAGAAAGATATGCAACCATGCAACCATATGATAATTATAAGGCTTTAAAGCAAACTGCAAGTGAACTTGTTTTATCAAAATAGTTCTAAGCAACAATTTCAAAAATCTCTCCACAACAAAATGAAATGAGTGTATGAGAGTTTATATAGAGTTCCAAAAACAAATGAAAGGCCGAGATCAATTTAAGATCAACGGCTGAGATCAAGACACAACCCTAATTAGGGTTTCCCAAAATAACACCAGAGACAAATGCATGCTAGACAAGTGGCGTGAAGAGCTATCTCCTAGGAAGGCACATCCCTATCATCTGCACACACAACAAAAGCAATATCCCACTCTAATTCCTGTCTTTGGAAGGCATCCTGGATGGACAAGCAATTCGATGCCTTAGTCAGATTCTGCTTCAGGACTGGTCCAGTGATGATGAAGAAAGCCTCCTGAGTTTTGAGCTTTAGACTTTCCAGCTGCATATCATTTTCTCAGATGGTTTCCTTCTCAAGTACATCCATAGCTACAAGGAAAATCTTATTCTGAATCTCTCTTATCTGTTCCTCAGCTCTGATACTCTCAGCCTTCACTTTTTCTAGGACTTCGCGTTGTGCAACCAATGCCCAATGCCATGTGTTGAAATCATATGCAGCTCTTGCTGCAATTATCCTTCCATCAATCAATTCTTGTTTAGTAACGCCTTTCAACCCCCTAAGGCACGGGATAATTTTGTCTTGCACATTCTGAAGGTCAGCCCATGCTTTTGCCATGCTCACAATTTTGGAGAGTAAAGAGGAGGTTTGCTCATATGTCAACATTAATGTGTCCACAAATGTGGCTACTTCTCTTTTGCTTGCCATCCATTCTTAAGTCTCTCTTGCCATCACTTTTTCTTCTTCAAAATTTTCAATTACTTCTTGTGAGGAATCCAAAAGTGGAGGAGTTGCTGGATTGGCTTGGTTAAGTGGCTTGGTTAAGTGTTGAATGTATTCCTTCAGGCGTTCAACTTCCTTCTTGTATTCCCTCTTCTTTCCTACCTCTTTGTCCAGTCTTGCCTTCATGGAAGCGACTGAATTGTCTAAGTCTTCCACCTCTTGACCCTTTGTAGTTGGTCCCAAGTCGAAAGTGGTAATTTCATACTCCTGATGAGTAATCTCTTTTTTTGACTTTTCCACTTTCAGTATAGCAATTTGGACTGTTGGGCCGCTTGTTTCATCTCTCTGGATTGTGGAAAACTTCTTGGCTGGCTTCTTTGTAGCAACCTTTTCTAACCTAGCCAAGAAATCGGCCATGTCATCCTCTTCTTGGATTTCTATTGGTACTTTTATCTTCATCCTTTCTCTTAACCAATCAGGAATCGTAGGCTGCTAAATACCTTCCTCTTCTAGATTACTTTCCTCACATGGAATATTTTGAACTCCTTTAAGAGCAGAAATCATTCCCTCTTTAAATTGCCCGTCCAAAATCTCCATCTCATTATCTAATTCCAATATCTCCATCTCTGTAGGAGATGGGGGTTCTTCATCTTCCTGTTGTATTGTCATCACATTTCCCTCATGGATTGGAGAAGGAATCCTCAATCCTGCTAATGGCTCATCCTTAATAGACAATACATCGTTCACATTCCTGGATGCTACAGAATGGGATGGCTTTGATCTTTGCTTCTTTTGAATAGGTTGCTCATTAACAACCTTCTTTCCTTTTGTCGTCGAAGAGCCCTCAACTGTTTCCTTCCTTTTCTGAGAGTTGATACTTTCAATTGGCTCAACATTTTGGGATGCTTTTGCATTTGAAGAATATGAATCTATTTCGCTCATCAAGTTATAAGTAAGAGTCAAATTTCTTCGCTTTAGCTCCTGAATTTGGTGATCGACCCACCATTGTGAATATTTGACAACTGGCCGCATCAAGGTGGCTAGATCTGTGAGCTTTGGTTCTAACCATCGTACAGGAGGAAGAGGCCAATTCTCATCAAAGCGTGGTTGAACATATTTTCCATCATCCTCTAACTGATCAGGCACACAGAAAAGCTCGGTTGTTCTAATCAAGCTCATTGGCAATCTAGACCATAGTCTTTTCCTGATGTCATACTTGTCTGCAACATTTGCCCAAATATCTTCCAAATCAACCCTATGTCTATATTTTCTCCTTTCACTGATCCAATATGATTGTGTGGATCGAAATCAGCCCTTGATTGGTAAAATGTGAATGGATACCACTACATTTCCAATCTAGCACCCTCAGCTACCTGTGTTGTTGGACAAGACTTCAACATATTGCCGATGAAAAATGGAAAGGAAATGGCTGCTTTTTGCTTTTCTCTTTGGAAGCCTTGATACGTTTCCAATTGTCTAAGGACTCTGACAAGACCATTTTGTTGGTAGGGTAGATCGGAAGTCAAAAAGGACATTTGGTGAATCCTTGAATTCTTATATATGTGAATCTTGGATATTGGATAAACCAAGATCCATACTTTCTTATCAGGGTCTTGGCTTCTTGAGTAAGCCTTTAATGGGTTCCTCCTTGCAATGTTCTGGTGATATACATCAAGAATGCATCATTCACCTGCTTGAAGTGGGCCTTCTCGGTAAGCTGCAACTGTGGATACCAGTCATAGGACTTAAATTTATTTTCACCATTGCGTACTATTCCTTCGCAAATCAATCCGGTGTATCTGTATTTTCTTGCCAACAAGTAGACAATGTAGGAGCTCATGTAAAAGGACTTCGTCCTTTCCAAATTTTTCAGTTGCTCATTCAAATTGTCACTGATTATCCTAGACCAATTGAACATTTTGACTCCAGAGGTGATCTCGTTGATAAATACATCCATGTTTCAAATGGCACACCCTGAGGGTTGCCCATTACTCTATTCAGCAATAAAATAATATCACCATACTCCTTAAAGTCCATGCGAAGCAATTTCTTTGGCACTTTCTTGAGGCTGGGCCTTGTCTTCTCTAGCCATGATTTATTGACATTTGTCGCGCAGAGCTCAAGCTGGTCTTCATAGTCTCCTAGTTTCTCCTTTAGTTTTATAGAAGTTCGGTTGTAATTTGGTATTCCAAATGCTTCCTAGATGGCTAACTCTCCAAGATGAGCCAATACTCTTCCATCTGGTGCAACGATTTCTCTCTCTTGGGCATTGTAGTGTATGGCACATTCAACCATAAGCTCAGCATATTCCATAGCTGGTGGAAATCCAGCTGCTTGGACGATGCCATTTCTCATCATCCGGCGAGCGATAGGTGTTGGCAAAAATCCATCTTGCCCATACATTCTCCTCTTGAAATCTTTGAAGTCCACGTGCCCAAGGTTGTTGTCTATAATGTTTTTCCATTTTGAATTAATTTTTGATTCAGGCTGCACTCCTTTGCTAGCGAACTTCATTTGGGCTTTCTTTGAAGGTTCTCCTTTGGTTGTCATAACCTGCAAGCAACATAAAAATTTAACATTGTTTTTCGAGAAAGTTTGAAGATTCTAACTCTGATTTTTGGGCCCTTTTGCTCAAAAATTTTACTTTCAGCCTGTCAAAAAGCTAAATTTCTGTGAAAAATCAGACCAAAAATGGAAGAATTTGACTAAAATTCATGAGAATAAGTGAATAAGACAGAAGAAGGATGAAAGAAATCAGTCAAACTTCGATTTTGAACCTTCGAAATTGCACTTGTGACTGAAAATCTGAAAATTGTCTTTTACTCAGAAAAAAAGCACTTTATTCTCTGGAACTTATGTCCTTCAACTCAGAAATTTTACTTTATCTTCAAAAATTCACCTCCAAAATCTATCTTTCGCAACCTCGAGAGAGCCAAAACCTTTTCACAATCGAACTTTGGAGAGAATGAATTGAAAGTGACAAGTTATAGAGTTGAAGAGTTCGATTATTTTAGAAACTTCATGATTTTTGCTTTTCATTTTTATGTTTTTCCTAAGATTCATCGAACTTGGACTTGTTTTATTTCTTCCAAAATGGCAACTTAATCTTTTTTCAAAATTTTGGAAGAAAGTTTCTATTCTTCACCCATGATGCCATCCTTAGCCAAAATATCCCGAGTTGGTAAGGAATCTTCTAGATTCTTCTCTCAAATTCAAAAATTTTCTCTGTGTTGAATTTTTTTGAAAATTTGTCTAAGTGTTGAACTTATTTTCCTTATAAATAATTCTAAGTGTTAAAAAAATATTCAAAAATATTCTAAGTGTTTGAGTCTATTTTTCCAACCCTTTCAAACTTGATTAAACCTCACAATTTCCAAGCCATTTTCTTCTTTCTTCTTGGTGAACTTGATCAAATGTTAGTCCAAATTGTGCTTGCTAGCAAGGCGGACTTTAACTTCTTTGTGCCATTTTACCTTGGTTCCATTGGTAGACTTGAGGCTTACTTGGACGCTTTTCCAAGTGTCTAGGCGGAGTTTGCAATTGCTTGGCCATTTCATCTAGGAGGACTTGGTACTTCTTTTGCCATTTCATCTAAGTGCTAGGGCGGACTTGACATCATGTTGGACATTGTTTTTTTTTATGCCAAGGTGGACTTCAAGAGTCATGTGCCATCTTTGCCTTTGGCATGGCGGACTTGGAGATTGTCCTGCCATCTTATTCTAGGCAGAGTTCAAACTTACCTTGTGTTGTGACGTTTTCACACATCGCCTCATTGCAAATGGGGACCCCCTCTTTTTGCTCGTTTTGCTCGCCTTTCGCTTTGCTTTTTAGGGTTTTGGGTTAGTAAGTCGGTTGTCTGGACTAGGGTCAAGCCTTAGGGTTTCCGTTACTGTGTTTTCAGGCCAAGAGTCCAGTCAGTCTTGAGAGCTTTTTGAGCTTCCTCTCGTAGGATGCAATTTTGAATAAAGTGAATTCGCCAGAGGCTAAGTGAGTTGGTCTATTTTCAATTGGAATTTTGAATGCAACTTCAAATTTGTCTAAGTGTGAATGATGAGATTTTTTGATTTTTGTCCAATTGAGTGATTTTGACCAAATTTTGAAAATTTTGATAATTGATCCCGGGCATTGGAAATGACTTGTTTTTGCCCTTTGAAGTGATTAAACTCATGAAATCTTGATATTTTGGCCTGTAGGAGCAAAATCGCTCCTGTCCCTCAGTGAAGGACCGGAGCTCGTTTCTCAAAATTTTACCGTCTCTACAGGATCAAGGCAAATTTCGAATTGGAAGTGATAAAGGGAGGCATGATCTTTCCGTTGAATATAATTTGAAGAATTTCATGAACACGGAAATGCTCCAGGAGTAAAAATCGCTCCTGTCCCTCAATGAAGGACCGAAGCTCAAAATCAAACATTGCCTTGTCCTTGCAGGATTTGAACAATTTGATGATTTGAGGAGATCAAAGGAGATATGCTTCATCAGTTGAATATAATTTGAAAGTGCCTTCGTGAAGAAAATTGGACCAAAATGAAAAAATCGCTCCTATCCCTCAGTCAGGGACCAGGGCAAAATTCAGTGTAGCTCCCGTCCCTCTCCCAAGGACCAGGGCGAAATTCCTCATAGGGCAAAATTTGGGTGAAGATTAAGCAAGTTTCGAGTTTGAAGCAAGAAAGGAGGATGAAATGAACCCGTTGAAGACAAATTGAAGATTACAAAACATCAACAGGGGACTCAAATTGGCCTAGGCGCTCCTGTCCCTCAGTCAGGGACCAAAGCGATTTTTGCCTTAGGTCAATTTCTCGCCAAGTTTGAACGAACTCCAGGCCAAAGATGAATGAAATGGGGCACTACGAGACCGTTGAAGATAAATTTGGAAGTTGGCAAAGTGTAGTTGAGCTTGAAAATGCAAGTTCGCTCCTGTCCCTCAGCCAGGGACCAGGGCGAAATGTTTGTTATTATGCCTTCCACTCAAGTTCAAACCACTCCAAGTCAAGATGTAAGGTGGCAAGGACGTTTTGAGGTGTCTCGACGAAGAACGAAGTATCAAAGGTCGCCAATGATGAAAGAATTGCACTATAACTTCAAGTTCGCTCCTGTCCCTCAATCAGGGACCAGGGCAATATTTACCATATTGGCCAGTTCATCCAAAAATCACACTAAGCCGAGGTCGTGCAAGATTGCAAAGGATCAAAGTGTTCTTGAGAAGATGGTATACGAGGAAGTTAAACGTCAAATGGTGATCAATTTGAACAAGGAGATAAAAACGCTCCTGTCCTTCAGGCAAGGACCAGGGCGATTTTCACAAAATCACTCATTATCCTTCAAGATCACGTCAAAGCCAAGGTACACAAGATCGAAGATACCATTTTGAAGGTGACAAACGAGAAGTTAAGGTTAAGAACGAAGAATTTTGGCTAGAACATAGGGTTCGCTCCTGTCCCTCACCAAGGGACCAGGGCGATAATCCTTCAAGCATCAAAATGCCTTGTTAAAGACAAGTGAAACAAGCATGGAACGAAAGGCTAACGTTGTTTCTTCCTCATGATGAAATTTGGTGATCGTAGAAACAAAGGTCAAGGAGAAAACACAAAGTTCGCTCCTGTCCCTCACTAGGGGACCAGGGCGATATTAGTCACAAAAGGGACTCATCCACAAAATCAAGTTAATCAAGTTTGAAATTCCCAGCAAACATGCCAGTTTCAACGTGAAGATGGAGGTTTTGAAAGTCAAAGGCAAAAGAATCAAGACTAAAAGGATAATTCGCTCCTGTCCCTCAGTCAGGGACCAGGGCGATAATGGTTTGTGCCCTTACCTCTTCCAATTTTGGCGCTAAAACAATTTTTAAATTTTATTAAATGCTAGAAAAATCGATAAATTTAAAAATTCAATTAAATGGCATTTAAAAAATTACGCATGAGCATTTAATTAATTAATTTTGCCTATTTAAAAAATCGAATAAATTAAAAAACGAAGGCATTAATTAATTAATTATTATTTTAAATGAAAAATTGGAGCGCTTGGATTTATTTTTATAAAGTCGGCCTTGGTTTTTATTTAAAATTTGTTTTAAAATTGCCTTATTTTGCAAAGTCGGCCTTGAGGTAGTTGTAAGGGTAAGCGCCTATAAAGGGAGGGTGATAATTTCATTTTCAAATCATCATTTCACCTTCATTCATATGCGATTTTGAGAAGACAAAGAGGAGCGAATTTCATAAAGGAGAAGTGGAGCAAATTTCCATTCAAAGCAAAGTACGAACTTAGTTTCAAATTGAGCGAACTTGCCAAAGACATTGAAGACCCCCCCCCAAAGGTGGCGAATTGCTAAAGAGGATCGTTCATTTGAAGGAGATCACGTTGAAAGTTTCAAACATTAATTTTTGCCTAAGCGATTTTCTTCATTTTGTATTTTAGAGTTAGCTCTCAAGTAAGGTATGGCGATGTGATCCCTTGTTTTAGTTTTGAATTTTGATCGTCATAGTCTTAAATTTTGAAATTTTGAAATTTTGAATTTCAGTAGCTCAATCGTTTTTAGGAAATGATAACTCAAGGACTTATCATGAAGTTTCCTAAAATTTAATATCTAATCTAGTTATTCATTGCAAAATTATGTTACTAATTTTGAAATGTTGTGTAGGCATCAAATGGAGATCTCATCAAGGAAAATCAAGCCAGATCAAGGACGGTCTCCACCGGGACGATCAAGCAAGGACAGGGGCGACCTCATCCAGTCTAGCATCGGCAAGGACGACCTTCTTTGGACTAACGTCATCAAGGGCAACCTCTTCCAATCTAGCGTTCCAGGGCAAGGTACATCATCACCCTGCACATCAAGGACACAAGGAGTTAGAACAAGGGTTCGTTGAAAAAGCAAATAGTTCCAGATGAATTAATTAAAGCTAGCTTCTCAACAACATCAAGTTGAGTATCAACCAAGTGTCAAATGAGGTGGCATCCTAGTCATCACTTCTCCAATCAGTGTGGTCCACCTCAGCACGTCCAGATTCAATGTACCTAACTCATGGGAGGTGACACATACTTCGATGTACCTACCCTGGCTATCCATTGGTCGATTTTTCTAGAGAGGACATGTGTCCAAGCAATACAATTTTATCATTGGTCAAGCATTAAATGTTATGTAATGGTTGTAACAAACCCTAATTAGGGTTTTCATTGTTGAATCTTGGCCATTGATCTCGAATTGATCTAAGCCATCGAATTGTATTGGGGGCACTATATAAGCCCTGGCATTTCATTTTGTAAAGGCATTAGGAATTAGGAAATAGTTGGAAGCAGTTAGTAAATAGAGAGTAGTTAGCCAGTTGATAGAATAGTAATTAGAGTAGAGTAGAGAGAGAAGGCAAAGATTGTTGCCAAGATGTTGTAAAAGACTTGTAACTTCATTGAAGAAATGGTGAAATTTATGGGTCGATTCGACAATTTGCATGGTCTTTATACTTCTCATATTTGATTTCATGTTATTAGATGAGTGGAAGAAATATGCTTGATTGATGGTGAAATTTGCATATCCATACTACTAGCAGTTTGTTGATTGCAGACTTGCCTTGCGTAGTCAACTGGAATCATTCAGCTTAAGCTTAACTTCAATTGTTGCTTCTTCATTGATATGCATCAACCTGATGGTGTCTATGTCTGCAGTATTGATTTGAACATCATAAAGCTTCCCTTCGAAGATCGCACTAGCCTTGTGGAGATGGTCCTACGATGTCAAAACAAGACCTAGTTAGAGTTTCATCAAAGATCAATCATTGCTCCTACATTCTTAGTATTAGGATTAGATCCTCTCTTCGCCCTCATCTTTTTTCCATTTTTTTTTTAAATCTAAGCTAGTGAAGATCCTGTGTTCCAGCAATATTCAAAGCAAATCAGAAGTTCAGGCATCAAATGTAAGTCCCCTTGTGATTCCAGCAAATCACATCATACCACAAAGAGCTTATCCACACGTAGAGACCCTACATACAAGAACATTGAAGTCACCCTAACTGATCCTTCTTGCGATATCTTCAGCAGTTAGAGATTTTATTCAAGAGAGGATAAGGTACCCTTGGGTATTTTATTCTATGTATGATTGTGTACAAAATACACGTCAACACCTTGCCACCTCCATTTTCTCCTAGGCGGACTTCAAGGTTTGCTTGCATATGGAGGGCGGACTTGGCACATGTCTAGCCATTCATGTGGGCAGACTTCATACATGTCTTTCCATTCATGTGGGCGGATTGTTGTGACGTATTCACACATCCCCCCATTGCAAATGGGGACCCCTACTTTTTTTGCTTTCTGGGGTTTGCTTTCTTGGTTTTTAGGGTTTTGTCTATTAGCCTTTGCATGTTGAGTGTTGCCAAAGGGATCACTAAGAGAGCAGGCTTTGTTTTAGCTAAAGGTGAGTCAGTGGATGCTCCGGGTTAGGGTCATCTTTGAAAGTCTTCCTTAGGACAAGGTTTTGCTCTTGTTGCTAATTGTGTCTTGTTTGAGTTTGAGGAGGTCAATGAAGCTTGGTGAGTGAATATCATCTTTGAAGATCTGAGTTAGGTCAAATTGGTTAGTGATGAAGTCTGGAATCTCATCCTAATCTTCAAATGTCCTGAAATTTGGCTAAGTCTGGAATGTCATCCTGATCCTGAAATTTGACTAAGTTTGGAAAATTGAAGAATCCTCCAAAAACTAGATTTTGCATTATAACTCCTGGAGGTCCGAAACCACTCTCAAACATCCTGACAGTATATATGGAATATAACTTAAAGTATAAGTTCTTATACTTAAATGTTATATGCCATATATGAATCCTGACGGAGAGACCAAAATGTCAAATTTCGCTTCTGACCCTTCCAAAGGGTCCAAAGCGAATTTCAATTTCGCTCCTGACCCTTCCAAAGGGTCCAGAGCGAAATTCTCCATAAGACATTCTACTTTGCCCCAAAATTAGAACTAACTCATTCCCAAGCATTATTGAGGGCGAAACACTTGTTTGGATGAAGAAATGTGCGAAATGAAGTCAAGATTTGAGCCTAAATGTGAATTTCGCTCCTGACCCTTCCAAAGGATCTAGAGCAAAATTCTCCCTAGACACTATTTTCTCCCTTGTTTGGGCTAACATCCTTGTTCCTTGGACATGGTGGGGGTAGATTGATATGTTCTTGCCTCAGGAAGTGATTGAAAGCATTGAGGAATGAAGATTTTGACCTAAGACATGGATTTCGCTCCTGACCCTTCCAAAGGGTCCAGAGCGAAATTCATATTTCCTCTATTTTTCTCTTTAACTTGACCAAGTTTGGAACTTCTAAGGCATGGTTTGGAAGACTTGGATGCATATTTGCCTTGGAGAGGAGGTTTGAGGTGATGAAATGATGGAAATCAACCTGGAAGGAGAATTTCGCTCCCGATCCTTCCAAAGGGTCTAGAGCGAAATTCTCCATTTGACCTCCTTTTTTGCTTTAGGCCCTAGGTTAGCCTTGTCTAGAGCTAGTTTGATGGTGGATTGCCTTGATTATGATGAAAGGACCTTGAAATTGATCAAGTTTGAGAGAGAATTGGATAAATGAAGTGGAAAATCAACCAAGAATGAGGATTTCGCTCCTGACCCTTCCAAAGGGTCTAGAGCAAAAATCCCCATAACTCTCATTTTCTTCCTAGTTTTGGCCAAGTGTTGGTTTCTAAGGCATGTGGGAAGGTGAATTGGTATGTTCTCGCCTTGGGAGGTGATTGGAGGCATTAAAAGATGAAGATTTTGCCTAAAGGATGAAATTCGCCCCTGACCCTTCCAAAGGGTCCAAAGCGAAATTTCACAAAACCACTCTTTTCTCTCAGTTTTGTGCCAAGTCTAGTGTGGTTCAATTTGAATTAGGATTGGAGATGTCCTTGGGCATAACTTTGGGTTGCTAGTGATCAATCAATTTGAAGGAATTGAGCAAAAACTAGGATTTCGCTCCTGACCCTTCCAAAGGGTCCAAAGATCACCTATTTCCCTTGCAAATCAAGTCAAACTTTTGGTTTTTATGGCTTAGGGAATAATGGAGCAACGTTTCCTTGACCTTTGAGGTGAGTTGAAGTGAGAGACGTGATAGAATTTGTCCTAAAATGCAAATTTCGCTCCTGACCCTTCTAAAGGATCCAGAGCGAAATTCCAAGAAGACACCCATTTCTTCCTTGTTTGGACCAAGATCTTAGTCCCTTGGGCATATTTGGAAGTGAATCAACATGTTTTTTGCCTTAGGAAGTGAATGAGGGCGAAGGGAATGAAGAATCAAGCCTAAATCTTGAATTTCGCTCCTGACCCTTCCAAAGGGTCCAGAGCGAAATTCTTGCAAACACCTATTTTTCCCTTGGAGAAGGTCAAATCCTTGGTTTTTATGGCATGGATGGAAGTGAGATGATGTGTCCTTGCCTTTTGAGGTGGATTGGGGTTGAAAAAATGAAGAAATGTGCTCAAAACTAGAATTTCGCTCTTGACCCTTCCAAAGGGTCCAGAGCGAAATTCCCAAAATCCCTCTTTTCCTTCCATTTTTGTGTCAAGCTAAGTGTGGATCAAGGTAGATTGAGCTTGGAAGGACCCCTAGGCATGCCTTTGAATTGATTGTGGCCACTAATGATCAAGATTTTGAGCTTAAACTAGGATTTCGCACCTGACCCTTCCAAAGGGTCTAGGGCGAAATCCTAAATAGGTCCTGTCCCTGGCCAGGATTCTTAGCGAAATTCTCCTTTCTAGCCATTTTGAGGGTCAAGCAAGTTTTGTCATGTTGAGAGAGGGATCCAGGAATGAAAAGTGAAAAGAGTAGACTTAGGTGAAGGAAAACAAGCAAGTCAAGAATTTCGCTCTTGACCCTTCCAAAGGGTCCAAAGCGAAATTCTCAATTTCACCTAATTTGCTCATGATGAAGGTCAAGAGATGGATTCCCAGGCGTTGGTGGAGAGAAGACTAGTGTATGCTTGCCTTGGAAGACATTTTGGAGTGGAGAAGTGATAGAACTTGAGCCTAAACAAGAATTTCGCTCCTGACCCTTCCAGAGGGTCCAGAGCGAAATTCCTAAGTGGTCTAATATTTTGCCTAGGTCCTTGAGCAAAACCTATTCCTTGGCAATTTTGGAGGTGAATGACTTAATCTTGGTGAAGTAACGTTGAAAATGAGGTTTGATTTAGCAACTTTGTCAAAATTCGCTCCTGACCCTTCCAAAGGGTCCAGAGCGAAATTTTTATAGGGCCTGTCCCTGGAGAGGATATTGAATGAAATTCCATTTTGATGTCT
The DNA here is from genome assembly GCF_030272615.1 of Cryptomeria japonica. Lineage (NCBI taxonomy): Eukaryota > Viridiplantae > Streptophyta > Pinopsida > Cupressales > Cupressaceae > Cryptomeria > Cryptomeria japonica. The sequence goes on along the minus strand of NC_081409.1, from coordinate 630,633,199 downwards.
TCTCATTAATGGTTTAAGGTGGAAAATGCTATGTTGAAATGAATATGTCATATGTGCTTAATCATCCTTTGGTTTATTTTGCAGATGGGAGGAGACCAAGCCAGGACAAGGACGACCTATTCCAGTCCATCCTCATCAAGGACATTCCAAAGGCACAAAGATAGACTCAAGGTGTTTTGAAACGTTGGAAAACTACAGGTGTTCAAGAAGTTGCCAAAACCTTCACTTCGCCACGCTAAGGGACCACATGATGACAAAGAAAGGCTTTGCCAGCACTTCAAGGTGCGATATGCTACTGGAGAAGGAAGACTTGACAATAAGGAAACCTCATCAAGCAAAGGAAGTACATCATTCATCACGTCAGAGACAGAAAAGAATCAACCAAGACGCAGACCTCAGACAAGGTGGCATCCCAATCACTGCTCCTCCAGTCAGATTGGTCCACCTCAGCATGTCCAGATTCAATCTACCTGACTCATCGGATGCGGCACAAACTTCGGTGTACCAACCTGTTGTGACCATTTCACACATCGCCCCATTAAAATGGGGACCCCCTCTTTTTGCTCGTTTTTCGCTCGCCTTTCGCTTTGCTTTTTAGGGTTTTGGTAATTCGTCAGTTGTCTGGATTAGGGTCAAGCCTTAGGGTTCCCGTTTCGATCTTTTCAGGCCAGAATCCAGTCAGTCTTGAGAGCTTTTTGAGCTTCCTCCTGAAGGATGCAATTTTGAATAAAGTGAATTCGCCAGAGCCTAAGTGAGTTGGTCTATTTTCAGTTGGAATTTTGAATGAATTTATCTAAGTGTGAATGATGAGATTTTTGATTTTTGTCCGATTGAGTAATTTTGACCAATTTTTGAGAATTTTGATAATTGATCCCGGGCATTAGAAATGATTTGTTTTTGCCTTGTGAAGTGATTAAACTCCCAAAAACTTGATATTTTGGCCTGTAGGAGCAAAATCGCTCCTGTCCCTCAGTGAAGGACCGGAGCTCGTTTTCAAAAATCTTACTGTCTCTGCAGGATCAAGATGATTTTTTGATTGGAAGTGGTAAAGGGAGGCATGATCTTTCCGTTGAATATAATTTGAAGAATTTCATGAGCACGGAAATGCCCCAGGAGTAAAAATCGCTCCTGTCCCTCAGTGGAGGACCGGAGCTCAAAATCAAACATTGCCTTGTCCTTGCAGGATTTGAACAACTTGACGATTTGAAGAGATCAAAGGAGATATGTTTTATCAGTTGAATATAACTTGAAGTGCCTTCGTGAAGGAAAATGGACCAAAAATGCAAAATCGCTCCTGTCCCTCAGTCAGGGACCAAGGCGAAATTCAGTGTAGCTCCCGTCCCTCTCCCAGGGACCAGAGCGAAATTCCTCATAAGGCAAAATTTGGGTGAAGATTGAGCAAGTTTTGAGTTTGAGGCAAGAAAGGAGGGTGAAATGAATCCGTTGAAGACAAATTGAAGATTACAAAACATCAACAGGGGACTCAAATTGGCCTAGGCGCTCCTGTCCCTCAGTCAGGGACCAGAGCGATTTTTGCCTTAGGTCAATTTCTTGCCAAGTTTGAACCAACTCCAGGCCAAGGATCAATGAAAGGATGCACAACAAGATCGTTGAAGATAATTTTTAAAGCTAGCAAAGTGTGATGGAGCCTACAAGTGCAAATTCGCTCTTGTCCCTCAGTCAGGGACCAGGGCGAAACGATGATTATTTTGCTTTCCATCCAAGTTCAAACCACTCTAAGTCAGGATACAAGGAGGCAAGGACATTTTAAGGTATCTCGATGAAGAACGAAGTATCAAAGGTCGCCAATGTTGAAAGAATTGCACCAAATGTCCAGGATCGCTCCTGTCCCTCAGTCAGGGACCAGAGCGAAATCTTCATGAAGGTTTAAATTTTGAAGGTTTATCAAGTTTCAAGTGTCCAAGAGGGATCAAAGGGACCTCATTCTACATTATGAAAGTAATTGCAAGTTGATGGAAGCGAGGATGAGCCCAAAACATTGAAGTTCGCTCCTGTCCCTCAGTCAGGGACCAGGGCGATAATCATCATACTAGCCAATTCCTTCAAAAATCATGCCAAGTCAAGGTTATGCGAGGTTGCAAAGTATCAAAGGTATCTTAAGAAGATGATGTGCAAAGAGGCCAAACGTTAAAAAGTGATCAATTTGAATAAGGAACCTATATCGCTCCTGTCCTTCAGGCAAGGACCAGGGCGATTTTCACAAAATCATTCATTTTCCTTCAAAATCATGACAAGGCAAAGATACACTAGATCAAGGATATCGTTTGGAAGGCAATGAACAAGAAACAAAGGTTACAAAACGACAAATTTAGGCTAAGATACAAGGATCGCTCCTGTCCCTCACCAAGGGACCAGGGCGATAATCTATTCAAACATTAAAGTGCCTCGTAGAAACCAAGTGAAGTAAGAGTGGAATGAAGAAATAACATCATTGCTTGCCATATAATGAAGATTGGTGATTAAAGAAGCAAGATCAAGGAGAAAACATCAAGATCGCTCCTGTCCCTCACCAAGGGACCAGGGCGATATCCACCTTGGAAGGCACTCATTCACACAAACAAGACGATCAAGCTCGAGGTTTTTGACAAAAATGCCAGTTTCAACATGGAGATGATAGTTTTGAACGTTAAAAGCACAAGAATCAAGTCCAAGATGAAGTTCGCTCCTGTCCCTCAGTCAGGGACCAGAGTGATAAGGTTTGAATCTTTCCACTTCTCCAATTTTGGCACTAAAATAATTTTTTTTGAATTTTATTAAATGCTAGGAAAATCGATAAATCAATTGATAGCATTTAAAAAATTAACGCATGAGCATTTAATTAATTAATTTTTGCCTATTTAAAAATCGAATTAATTAAAAAAAACGATGGCATTTAATTAATTAATTTTTATTTTAAATAATAAAATGGGGCGCTTGATGTTTATTTGTTTATTTTACAAAGGTCGGCCTTTTAATTTATTTAAAATTTGTTTGAAATCACCAAGTCGGCCTAAGGTAATGAAGGGAGGTAAGCGCCTATAAAGGGAAGGTGATAATTTCATTTTTAAATCATCATTTCATCTTTCTTCATATGCGATTTTGGAGGTGTGCGATTTGTATTTACAAGGAGCGAATTTCATAAAGAAGTGCGAATTTAGGAGTGCGAACCTTAGTTTGAATTAAGACGAACTTGCCAAAGACATTGAAGAACACATCAAAGACTCCAAGGGTGGCGAAGTGCTAAAGAGGACATTCATTTGAAGAAAGATCACGTCGAAGCCATCTAACGTTAATTTTGCCTAGGCGAATTCCTTTGTTTTGCATTCTAGAGTTAGCTCTCGAGTAAGGTATGGCAAGATCCCTTGTTTTAATTTTGAATTTTTGATCGTCATAGCTTAAATTTTAAATTTTGAAATTTTGAATTCCAGTAGCTCAATCGTTTTTAGGAAATGATAACTCAAGGACTTATCATGAGGTTTCCTAAAATTAATCTAATCTATGTTACGCCTTGCCAAATCTAGTTCTTATTATGAAATGTTGTGTAGGTATGGCGACCCCGAAGGCGGGAGCATCCACCAGTCGTCCAGCTCTCATGAAGGAAGATCAAAAGAATGAGGAAGTGGAGACCAAGATCGTGTCGAAGTGGAGCAACATTGGAGATACCAACTTGGGCAACTTCAGCACGAAGAAGTTTCGAGAGGTCCCTTACATTGGCAAGCCATCACTTGTCGCCCGGAGGATAATCGAGAGTGGCATCATTAAGGCGGCCGGCTTCCCTCCAACAGTTCAGTGCCATGAGTTGATGATCGAGTGTGCCCGTCATTATGATCCTCAGTCCAGAACGATCGTGTCCAAGGAAGGAAACACTTTGGCCTATCTTTCAGAGGAAGCTATAAGTGAGGCTTTCCATCTTCCAGAGCACAGGGATATGATATATAAGAGCATAGAAGGAGCCAGGTCCATGTACGAAGATGATCCAGATGCTTGTCTAAGCATCATCAACAAGAACTGGTTACTCAAGAGTCGTCCTCGCCTGAGCAAGATCCCGAACACACCACATAGGATTGATTTCCAGGAGGAGTACAGAGATTTGATCACAATGCTCAACCGAGTCACAGGAGCCCCTCACGCCTTCTACTTTGAGAAGTGGATGTTCTACTTCATCCAGATGATAGTTCAGGGAAAAGGAACGATTCATTGGGCTAGGATGATTAGCCATTGCTTGGACGTACAGTTGAGGAGACTCAAAGCTACCAAGTCCTTCCACATGAGTTCATACGTCATATATGCCTTGATCAGGAGTTTCGAGTACGCAGGACTACCTCACAGAGGAGTGATTGGAAGAGGACCCGACGAAGTCAGAGTTTGTGATTCCTATGTCCACTTGCATCATCCGCCAGGAAGCAACTACAAGCTAGTTAATGATACCTTCACGATGAACATCACGAGGACGTTGCAAGGTGGGATTCACAACAGATTATCTCAGGATGCACAGGAGCTAATAAAGAGGTACGGTGCTTGGTTTATCCAATTTCCGAAATTCACTTATATTAGAGTTCATGGATGTCCTTCACCTCCATACATGTTGCCGAGATATCCGACAGACAGAATTGTGTTACTTGAAGTAACAAGACAGTTGGCAGCTTATGCGAAGGCATTAAGACACAGACATGGGAATGGAGTTCCTGTACCTATCATCTTAGGCAATTCAGTTGAGGTATGTCCTAATGCTTTAGCCATGGATGACGCAGAGAAGGAGTTAGCTTTGTATTCTTTTTCATCCTTTGCCTTGAGAGAAAGCTTTGATCCACATGGATATATAGAGGAGACAGTCGGTAGGAAGTTTAAGCATGAGTATCAGATAGAAGATTTTATGATAAATCTCTTAGACGATCTTGAAGTGAAAAGAAAGATGCATTCTAGATTGCCTTTGGATTTCATCAGGAAATGCAGGATTTACAGAGTGGCCGACCAAGCTCAGGACAGTGGCAGACATCTCCAATCATCCTATGATTGAGAAAGCAAATCAATAAGGTTAGATTGGAATGAGCCCGAAGTCGTGGATCTATATGCTTTGATGGCTCCAGTCTTGTCTTGTACTCGCAGATGGGTTGATGTGCAGCATCAGAAGTTGAGAGAGCAAGGCATAGCTATGACTTTCACTTTGGAAGAGAAACCAGCCGAAGGTGGAGCTAGTGTAAGCGAAGGCAATCCTAATCCTAGAAATACAAGTGAAGGCGACCTTCGATGTGCAAGTGAAGGCAATCTCCATCCAAGAGGTTCAAAGAGGAAAGAAAGGCCTGAAAAGAGAGAATCTTCCAAAAAGAAGCAAGGGGCCAGCCGAGATCGTTCATCCGGCACATCTTCTCGACCAGAGAAGAGGACACTTGAAGTGGAAGAGTCTATGGAGTCGATGGTACAGAATGATAGATAGGAAGAAGGACAGGCACAACAAGGGTCACCAGATGGATCTCTCCAAGATTATGAGCTACATGAAGAAAGAGAAGATAACGAGGTAACATCTCCTCCTAGAGAAGAAGAAATATTGCATAAGGAAATACAGGTCAAAGAGACAAGATCAGCCATCCCAGATTGGTTGAAGGAAAGATTAACCAAGGTGATCGTAATAGAAGACGAAGACAATGTAATTGATTTGGAGAGCCTTGTTGGACGTTCTCAAGAAGTGACAGAAAAGAGAAAAGCTACCAAGATGTCCAAGATGATTAGAGATGAGACTGGATCCAGAAAATTGCAGATAGCTACACCGGTGTTGTGCGTTGCACACGCTCCCTGTCGCCGACAGGGTCCCCCTTTCCTGTTTTGAGTTTTCGATCGTTGTCTTGAGGATCCAAGCAGAGTTTCTCGTGTCTCTTCGAGCGAGTTCGTAACCAGTCCGTAAACTGATTGACGTTGGAGTAATGAACCAGTGAGTCCTCCTGACTGATCCAGCTTTCGGGCGTGAATGCCGAAAGCTTTGTTCCAAAATTTTGAAGATTGCCTTGGATAGGCGTAATATGGTAAGAACTAACGAACCCCGCCAAGCTAGAGCTATGAGGCCGATTGCATAAAGTTTGCTACCCGACCCTTGCAAGGTTTGGGCAAGAGATGATTTTCGCCTCCTAAAAGATCAAATTGCTCGGCCGAGTGCCTCGGTATTTTGATGCCCCCAAGATCACAAAAAAAACGATTTTCGGACCTCAGGTCCGAAGTTTTTAATGAAGGCGGAATGTTCTGAAAAAGATGCATTAGGTCCAAAAGTCCGAAAGACAGATAAAACCATTTTCGGACCCCAGGTCCGAAGTTTAAATCATGCAATATTTCGAAGCAAATGGTGCTTTGCTCCGAAAGTCGGGTAAAACATTCTCGGACCCCTGAGTTTAAAGTTTATGTCGCGAAACGTTTAAAAACGGACCCCAGGTCCGAAGTTAAAAGGCAAACCTTTATTTTTCGGCCCCTCGAAGAAAGTTTTAGCAGAGGGCGAAAAGCAAAAGAGATGCTTAGGGTCCGAAAGCCCGAAAAGGGCGTTTAGTTCCCAATTCTCGGACCCTAAGTTCGAAGTTAGCGCGACGTCTTTTAAAACACCCGAAGTCACGCGAGGCGCTCACTTTCGGACCCCAGGTTCGAAGTTTTAACAAAAGCGAAGTTTAAAACTCAAGGCGCTCATTTTTCGGACTTTAGGTCCGAAGTTTTAAAAATGAAAACGCGGAGGCAAAAGTAAAGCGCGTTGAAGTCCGAGTTTCGGACCCTTTAACGAAGAGCAAAGTTATATCGGGCCCCTGAAGTTATATCGCGGAGCTCATTTTCGGACTTGAGGTCCGAAGTTCATAAAGCGCAAGGAGCTCATTTTCAACCTTAGGTCCGAGGTTGCGAAGCCAGTAAAACGCGTTGAGGTCCGAGGTTGCGAAGCCAGTAAGTTTTAACGCAAAACCAAAAGTTTAAAGCGCAGAGGCGAAGTTGAAGCGCGGAGATAAAGTTGAACGCGAAGCTCCGAGTTTGGGACCCCAGGTCCGAAGTTTTAGCACAAAGCAAAGTTCAAAACGCGAGGCTCCTTTTCGGACCCAGGTCCGAACTTTTAACGCGAAGCCGAAGTTTTAAACCCCAGAGCCAAAGATTGTATCAAAGTTAAACCCAAGTCCGAAGTCGCGAAGAGGAAGTGCGAAAGTTTTTTAAAGAACGAAACCCCGAAGTTTGGACGGGCATTCAGCATAGACGGCGAGTCCTTCGAGTCTTCCAAATTCGCCAGCAGGTTGAGATCTCCATGGTTGCAAATAGCGTCCAAGCTCCGAATTTCGTGCAGACCGAGTGAAGCCAGGTTAAATCCGAAGCCTCCAAATTTGTCAAAATCCAAAGTTAGAAAGAATGCAATTCAAAATTTGAAAGAGCTCTCAAATCCGAAAACAAGGAGGATCGTCCGTTCACTTCACGCGACGAGGTCGGGCAATCTCTCGCCATTCGCTCCCATCAGGTAAGTACGCTTTAACGCGTATGGTCATTTAAAATGTGTAAATCAAATAGGCAAATGCGCGAAATTTGATCACAATGCTTGAATTCTTGAAGTCTGCATCTCCTTTTTATAAAGCGTTATTCAAACATCCGAAATTTAGGATTCATTCCCGAGGTTTAGCCAGAAACTGCATCTCTTTTTCAAATTCAAATTTCTCATGTTTTGCCTCTGTTGAAAATTAATCCAAAAATCCGAAAGTGATAATGCATAGTCGTAAATCTTCAGGAATATGATGCTGTTAAAGTTAATCAAGTTGTTAGCTAAAATGATATTTAAACTAATCCCGGCCTGCTGAAACACTTCTGTTATTATCTAACCCGCATTATCCTTCTTGTATCACCTCATAATCCGTGTCTGGCTGTGCAGGATAAATGCCTAAATCGGCGGCGGAATCATCAAAAACACCCGCTGCAACCGAAACTTCACGAGCATCCAAATCAGACATCCCGCGGAAAGTTGAAAGAATGAAATATCAATATCAGAGGGGAGGATTAAGAGAGTCGAAGGTCCAGAGCGTCTGGGACAACATTGGTGACACCGACCTTGGCCACATTGATATCCAGGACTTCAGGAATCGGGTCTTCTCACCCAACGCATATGGCAGGCCTAGGCAAATGGTGGAAAGTGGCATCGCCCAAGCAGCAGGTTTTCCTCCAGCAATCCAGAACTATGAATTAGTAGTGGAGGCTGCTCGGCATTACGAACCAAAGTCCAGATTAGTGCTTCTGGAAAATATGACTATCGCCGACTTCTCCCCTGAGGCTATCGGTGATGCATTTGATATCCCCTTTCCAAATAATCCCATAGCTACAACAATGGACGACGCGCAAGGGGCATATGATATGAATCCAGCCCGATGCAGGGCATTGATTAACGAAGAATGGTTCAAGGAGAAAAGGCCCCCGAACACCAGGATTGTGAAAAAGACCCCCAGAAGTGACTTTCATAATGAACATGGGGACATGGTCACCTTACTCAGCCGAGTCATGGGACTTCCTAAGTCCAGCTACTTTGAAGAGTGGATGTTCTATTTTACAGAGCAGGTCTTTGCCGGAAAGTCTAAGTTTGACTGGGCCCAGATCATAAGTGATAACATCCACGCTCAGCTGATTGAGCTCGAGACAAAGAAGTATTTCACCATGACCTCCTATTTGGTCTATGTTCGCAAAGAACCAGCCACTGCCAGGGTTAATAATGAAAGGTGAGATCGAGAATGGGCCTGGTCAGGTGAAGGTTTATGATTGCTACCCGCAGCTGCATTACCAGGATATAGCTCAAAGGGAAAAGAACAGCCCGGCTTACGCGGTTGGTCAGTACGAACGCGTCAACAATGCCTTCACAATGCACCTAGTCAGGCTAATGCAGGGAGGGTTACACATAAGGCTCTCGGAGCAAGCTACCACTTTAGTGCAGAGGTATGGGGCCTGGTTCATTCAGTTCCCAAGGTTCTCCTACATCTGAATAGCTGGCTTCGATGGTGCCCCCCTTCGACTTCCGCGGTACCCAACCGATAAAGTAGTCCTCATGGAGGTGGCAAGGCAATCACGCCCCGCCGGCATATTACTGCGAGAGAGCAAGCAGGCTGGATTCGCATTTCCTATGATCATAGGCAGCCATGATGTCTAATTGAGAACCCCCACCCTAGCAGAGGAGTCCCTTGCAGAGCTAGCCTCTTATGGCCTACAGGAACATTTCCCAAGGAAATGTTTTGATCATGACAATTTGGCGAAGAGAGCCTACGGTAGGCGCTGCAGAGCAAAGGAGTCAATTGAAGACTATTGGAAAAATTGCTCCGATGACTACGAAGTCAGGCGACGGGAATATTCTAGGTTGAGTGTGCAGCAGATGCGACTCTTTGAGTACCGTCAGGTCCCGGATCAGCTCACGGACTCGGGGAACTGCCTCCAAGTCCGAGAATTCGAGGCAGTAAGGCACCTCTTGCCAGGCGTTGATTGGTCTCAAGACCCAATCACGGATTTCGAAGCAGTTATGGCAGCCCCAGCAAGATACACAGATCAATGGTTGCATCACCAGATCGAGAGGCTAGTCCATGAGGGGGTCCAGTTTACTTACCATCTGATGGGCAGTCTCGACTCTCAGTCTTCCGAAGACGAAAGGACATCAGCTGAGAAACCAGAGAAAAGAAAGAAAGCTAAGGCCTGCAGAGGGACTCGGACGTCCAAAAGAACAAGAAGGGAGAAGATTCCCATAAGGAGGCCAGAGGCCACTTCATCTTCAAAGGACCCCAGTTCGTCCGACGACGCCATAGAATTGGATTGCATACCTGCTCCGCCTTCCCAGAGCGACATAGATGCATTCGAGGCCAATGATCCTCCTGCACCAGATATGCCGGACACCGAGCCAAAAGGTCCCAATTCGACCAAACTGGGTGACCAAATAAAGGAAGGAGAAATCCCATCCACCCAGGGGATCGAAGTGCATGAACCTACCCAGCAGAGCCGTCACGAATTGCTACTCCTCAATGCAGCCAAGGACGACTCGACTGTCGAAGGGGAACAAAGAACAGACGAGATTCATGAGCTCGAGAGAACCAAGGAGCAACCTTCACAGGAGGATGTCAGACAATTGTTCAGTGAAATAGGGGAGAACTCAGATGCAAGCAAGGAGCTTCCTCCTTCTTTCACCCCTCCGATGGCGGGGCAGCTGCTAATTTGTGATCAGCCGGTTGAGAGCATAGGAGAACAAGGTGCTAACTTGACCCTATCCTCAACCCAGACGGTGCCTCAAGAGTGGCTGATCGCCAGAGCTCAGCGCAGGGCCGTCACCAAGGCACCCATCGATCTAGAGGACATCTTCTCACGAATGGATCAAGCAAAAGCTAAAGGGAAGAAGAAACCAAGAACATACTCTAAGGTAACCAGGGATGAGCAAAGGAACCGCACTCTTCATATTGCCACCCCGCCCGTGGACAAGCCAGCAGATCAAATAACACTGGCAGATTATAGCATTACGACTGTCCCCATCGGACGAGCTACAAAAGAGCAAGAAAAGGAGAACATGCAAGAACTAGGCAAGACCATCCTCCGATCAATGGTTTCGGGGTGGATAAATGACCTATCCGACAGTGTAATCCGGCTGGATTGGGAGGAAAGGTTGGGGGCAGATAAGGTTTCTTATTCCATTGAAGACTTGAGTTTTGCTGGTTAGTTCCATTCAGACATATTGTGCTTCGAGCGTAATCGCTCCAGCTGGAAGGATGGTTTAAGGCACGTGGACCAGTATCTCGAGGGCATGCAGTACAAAATTCGTCACCCTCCCATGCCACCTTTTAGCCTCCTCTTCCAGTTATGTATCAAGTTTCAGGAATATGTTCGCAAGGAACGAGCGGCAGGTCGTGATTTATGGCGGGAATACCTGCATGACGAAGACCAGTTTCTAGAGAAAGAATGTGAAACCAAAATAGAGAAAGTAGTTTCTCAAAAATGCCTTTTTCCCTCCAAGTCTTAAAAGTGCACTTTTGTCCCAAAAAGGTGACAGTTGACTTCTAGTCAACATATTGTAAAGCTTTTTATACACCTTTTTTTGGATTATTCCAATTGTTGTAATTATCCTTTTTTGGGTAGTTATTGCTCCCTTTGGGGTGGTTGTTGGTATTTACCCTCCATTTATGGGTATGGGTACCCTTTTGTAAGGATGAATCTGGGCCACTTGTCTAGATTAGATCTTGGCCATTCATCTATTTTTGGAAGTCTATTTAAAGGGACTGGTTTTCCCTCATTTTGTAAGAAGTTCTTGGATTGTTGCGAAAGCTCTGAAGGAATTTGCAGGAATTAATACAATGGATTAAAACTACTTTCAAGTTTCCTTGTGAGTGCATGGTCTCCTTCTTCACTTAATTTTGAAAGCTTTTAATTATGTCTATTCATTTCGCACAGCAGTTTTTTTTACCAAGCATCTGATAGGGCCTTCACAGTCCATACCATTAGAGGATAGCTGATTGCTTTTTCCTTTCCGCATGGTTAATCTGGGCTATTTTATGATTCCGTTCGATTATCAAATATATACATATCATGAATGTAGAAGTTCTAATATCGTATTTGGTAATATGAAAATCTGGTTTCTCCTTTGAAGATTGCACTAAGTTTATGCAAACATTGCGTCTGAATGACTGATGATGCCTAATTTAGTTTCCTGGAGGTGTCTGTCTGCTTGATTGAATCTGCTGTCCTAGTTAGAATTTACAGTTCTCTCTCTCCCTATCTTTCCTTTCTTTTCTCCCTATTTTCTCTTTTTTAGAAATCTGCAGTCCTGCTAAATCAGCTTCAAATTAACCAACATCACCTGAAGGAAAACCGTAAAAGGTCCCCGGGAATTTATACATGGAATTGCCAATTAAACGTAAGTCCCCTTGTGTTTCCAGCATAAACACATCAAGCCACTGAGAGATCCCGCAGTCAAGAACTGACAAAAGAAACCTTGAGGTTATCCCCTTTGATCAAAATGTAGAAAATAGCATTAGGGATTCCTTTATTCCAAGAGAGGGTAGGATACTCAGTGAGTCTATTCTATTCTGCGTTGGCCGTATGGAGTTTGCAGCAATGCGATTCCATCCATGTCAACAACCGGCAGTGGACAAGTATGAAGGGGAGATCCTAGCAGAGGAATATGATATAGAGACATTTGAGCTAGGTCCATCTACAGCCGAACAAACGATGGATGATGCCACCGACTCATTTGAGGCCTTGAAAGACAAGCTTAGAGAAGAAATGGAGAAGAATAGAAAGCTTGAGAGAGAGGTTGGTGCATGGAGGACATATTTCAGTCATCTCAATGAGCCTTTGGGACGTCAGGATCCAGCAAGATCACCCGTACAGGCACTTCCCCTTCAATCAATTAATGAGGCAGAGAGATTCAGGAGTATGGTCCAGCGTATGAGTACTTGGATGGATAAATCTCATACAGTTGCCGTAGAATTTGTAACAAGGATGATGAAGACTATTCACAGGGCTATCCAGGTTCTTGAGATCATCCACAACTTGATGATAACAGTAGCCGCTTTTGCTCATACCAAAGATGTTATCATTCCTGTCTTGAAAGTAATCAGACAAACATCGAGGAAGGTCTTAGCGCAAGAAAAGATTATGGATGGAGGACCTCACAGTTTGCTTCAGTGGTCAACCTTACTCCAGATGAAGAGTGTTCTCTTTGAGGACATCAGTACTAGATGTAGCCATGTTGAGGAGGTGATCAACCCGATCCAGGACAGAGTATTTGAGGTACTTCGTACCATTCTTGGCAGGAGGATCGAAGTTGAGACAGATGTGGATTTGCAAGAATTGGAGGATAGAATCAAGGTCATCTTTTGCAAGGACGCTAATATCACAGATGAGCAACAGGACCTAATGTTTGCCACCATGCTCCTGATTGAAAAGACTAAGGAACTTGAATCTACATGGGACGCTGCTCTTCTAGATGCATTTGATCAGGTCATCCACTTGGAAGAAAGAATGAAGAATCTTCCCGAGATTCCAATTGCTGAGATCGAAGGAATCGTATCAAGATTCATTGCATATGCTAAAAAGGAACATTGGAAAGGGAATAAGATTCTAGATGAGAGGTTGTTATAGATGACATGGCACCTTAATTGTCATTGGTCTATGTCTCCTAGATTTTTGTGCCGAATTTAATATTTGGCTACGCATTTAATATTGTTCAGTAAAAAGGAGGCCATTTGTAACAAACCCTAATTAGGGTTTAGGTGTCATGATCTTGACCGTTGATCTGCTTTCGATCTGGACCATTCATTGTAATTGAGGATGCTATTTATACCCTCATTTCATTTCATTTTGATAATTAGATGTGAGAAGAAGATTAGATTATTGATGTATTAGAGAGATTAGAGTTTAGAAGCAATTTACTTTTGTAGCAAGATTGAGTTTTGAGGAAAGGAATTCAAACAATTGTTGTACATGATGACTTTGAAATCAATGAAATATTGAAGTTATGGTGTTTTGTTGCAACTTTCTTGGTTATCTTCATGGTTGTTCAATTTACTTGAATCATTCTCAATCAAAGTAGTGTGTTAATTCGAAGGACAAAGTGTGGGACTTGATCTTTTTTAGGATTCGCTTTCCAAACCACTAGCTTCTTGCTGATTGTAGGAACGCCTTGCGTGGTCAACTGGAGATACTTGAATCACTTAACCTTCAATCATTGTTGTATCTTGGATATGTACCTTCGTGGTAGTGTCTTTGATCTTTGATGCATTGAAAAATCATTTGTTACCTTAGAAGATCGCATCAATTTCAATTGAGTTGTTAGCTTATGGCAAAATTGAAGTTGGTAGAATCTTGCCAAGTCTTGTCCGCATTGAGTCATTCTTAGGGTTAGACTAGATTAGACCTCTTGCAAACCCTATCCTTTTGTCATTTTTCTTTAAAAGCTTGTTTAGTTCATCAAAATCTTCGGCAACGTAAGGCCCCTTGAGGACACAACAAATCACAACGACCACTGGTGCTTATCCACACGTAGAGACCCTACTTACAAGAACATTGGAGTCATCCTAACTGATCCTTCTTGCGAAATCTTCAGCAGTTAGCGACTTTATTCAACACAACCCCTACTTCCTATTGGTCCTCGCTCCGGGAATGTAATTTTCTAATTGGCTAAGAAAGTTTGTTGTAGCAAACCCTAACTAGGGTTTCTATCTTGTAATCCTAGCCATTGGTTCTCAGTCAATCAGAGCCGTCTGTCTGTAAAGGGTTCTCTATATAAAGCCCTGGCTCTTCATTTGTAAAGGTTAATAGTTAATAAGGGGTTAATAGTGAATAGTCAGAGAGTAAGAAATAGTTAGAGTAGAGTAGAAAGAGAAGGCAAAGATTGTTGCCAAGATATTGTTGCAAAAGACTTGTAAACTTAATTGAAGAAATGGTGAATTCTATGGGTCGATTCAACAATTTGCATGGTCTCTATACTTCTCAAATTTGATTTCATGTTATTAGGTGAATGGAAGAAATTTGTATGATCAACGGTGAAATTCGTATATCCATACTACTAGTGGTTTGTTGATTGCAGACTTGCCTTGCGTAGTCAACTGGAATCATTCAGCTTAAGCTTAACTTCAATTATCGCTTCTTCATTGATATGCATCAACCTGACAGTGTCCATGCTTGTAGCGGTGATTTAAACATCATAAAGCTTTCCTCAGAAGATCGCACTAATCTTGTGGAGATGATCCTAGGATGTCAAACCAAGACTTAGTTAGAATTTCATCAAAGGTCATTCATTGCTCTTACATTCTTAGTGTTAGAAATAGATCCCGTTCCAACCCTTATCCTTTTTCCTTTTTTTAAAATCAAGGGCTGGTGAAATTCCACGTTCCAATAATATCCAAAGCAAATCAGACGTTCAGGTCGTCGAAAGTAAGTCCCCTTGTGATTCCAGCAAAATCACATTGTACCGCAAAGAGCTTATCCACACGTAGAGAACCTACATATCAGAACCTTGAGTTACTCCGATTGATCCTTCGGTGAGATCTTCAGCAGTTAGGAAACTTTGTTCAAGAGAGGATAAGGTACCTTTAGGTATTTTATTCTGTGTTTGGTCGTGTACAAAAGACACATCAACACGGACTTGCTGAGTGTTTGGACATGCTTGGGCGGAGTTTAAGGTTTGCATGCCATTGTGCACATGCTAGGGTGGACTTGTTATACCCCTTTGCGATGTTTGGGTGGACCTTACCCTTGGCCTGCTAAATGGAGGGCAGACTTGGTAGCTCCTTGTGCCATATTACTTCCTTGCCTTGGCAGACTTTGAAAGCCATTGGACATTGTCTTGAGGGCGGACCTTGCAACTGTTTGGACATTTTGACCAAGGCGGACTTCATGCTCTTCGAGCCACAGCGGACCTTTTGGCATGGCGCACTTCTTGGATGATTTGCCATGTGTAGGGCGGACTTCATGAATTCCATGCCAGTCCTTACCTTGGGCAGAGTTTGTGATTGTTTGGCCAATATGCATGGCGAACTACACCTTTGTCCAGCCATCTTCATTTGAACTTGTCCTTAATAGACTTTCTTGCTCAACCATGCATGCTTATCTGGAACATGTGGAACAAAACCTCGTCTAGAGATTTCACCTTGCTTTTTACACTTGGAGACACAAATTTTTGATTCTGAAGACATGAACGCTGTTGCCATGACCCGAGGGACCCAATCCTAGGTCAACTTTCAAAAAAGTTGGAAAAAACAAAAAGAAAAAAAGCAAAAAGCAAGCTAAAAAAGCTGCTTCCTGGATTGGTACCAAAGTGCTAAAAATAAAAAAGTAGAAAAAAGCAAAATCCCACAAAAATAGGAATGTGTTAGAATTGACCCTAAGCAATTGCGATCTTCGTCCCTTGGGTCTTCTAAGCACTTCTGTGACGTCCAGACACAATTCTGAGCATGATTTCTCCATTTGGCTCAGATGATTCTTGAAAAACTCTAACTCAAACTCTTGAAAAATAAAGGCTTATGAAATTGTAGAGCTAAGACAAAACCCTAAAAAGAAAACTACTGGGGGTCCCCATTTGCAATAGGGTGATGTGTGAAATAGGTCACGACTCACAACACATACGAAACCAAAATTTTGATAGGAGTGATTACACCAATTGGCAATGTTCGAACGACCAAGGTGGTTTTGTGACTACTAGGGTGATTGTGAAATCACTGGTCTAATTCAAGTGGCAATTATGTCCCATGACTTGTAAACAATATATGGTGTTCCACATTCTCCTTTTCCCACTTTCTTGTACCTTTTTAACCTCTATCTGGGCATTTCTAAAAGCACAAATAACAATTGTAAAATCAAAATAAGAACTTAGAGGATTCGAGGAAGCATCTAAATAGTTTATGGGTTGAATTTTCAGTCATAGAGTGAGCAATTGTGAAATTAAATGGGTTTTAACAGAATAGAGAGGGAAGTGTGAGAGATTGTGAGTAATCTTAGGGGTAGAACATTGTATGTTCTTGCTTATTAAATGTTCAAGAGGCCTAAGATTGTAATTGGACTGGAGATAGTGGATGAGGAAACCATTGGATCTCACTCCTCACTATTGTTGGAGTTTTCTCTTGAAATTCAACTTCTTTGGGCTAAATCCTTATGGGTGAACCCACAATAGTGGGTTACACTTTTTTGGATGAAATAAATTGACTCTAAATAAATATTTTCCATAACTACATGGCTTGCTTTTGTTCCTTCACGTTCAGCTGATTATTTAAATTTTAAAATATTTCAACTCCTGTAATAATATTTGTAGTTGATAGGATACGATTTGAAATAACACTAGGAATTTCATGTTGGATGCATCTATACTTGGCATCATAAGTTCTCTTGCTGGGAATTGGCCCTCTTTTTGTAGCAACCTCTTGAGATCACAATCTCGTGGTTGCCTTAAAGATTCTCGTGTTCAGTATCCTCCTTCCCCTTAGTTGTATAACTATAGACCTTCTAACTAGTACACTTCCTCCTTGGGGCCTCCTTTATCATGCCTTTATTGGAGTTCTACGAAAAGACTGCACTACTTCCTTCTTGGTTATTGACCACCCTAATGTTGTCTTTGTTACTTTGTTGTTGTTGGTCACCTCACCAACAACATTGCTTATTTCTTTCTTGCTCCATTTGTCAGAATTTTTGTAATAGTGCTTGAGGATTTGTTATATTCTCTTATACTTGTTCTTCACATAGGTCATTGAAAATTTAATAGTGATGACCAAGAATTTAGATAGATTGACAATCAGCCTATAGATATTTTTTGTTGGTTCTGAAATTGTCTGCAATGCAATATTCCACAAGGATAGGTCCTCTATGAGGAGGTCTTCTCTTTCTTTAATGTATTGTGGTCAAATGCTCTACCCAGACACAGTTTTGGCCATCCTCCAACTCTTCATTGAACAATTTCCTTGTATATCACCTCACCAATGTGGGTTCACCAAGGTAACGGTGCCATGAATATAGCTTGCCTTGTCTAAAAATGCATAATAATGCCAAATCCACACTTTTTCCTAGGGGCCTCCTTTGCCATGGTGTAATGTTTCTCCCATTTGCAGTTGGAGATGTGGATATATCGTTATGTTTCGACCTTGATCTTGGAGATGTTGAGCTACGTATATGCTTTCTTCTTGAGTGCCTGTTCTATGATTTGCTTTAGTGTGTATTTGGTGCTCTTTTGGACTTATGATGTGCTTGGACTGTCGGTCATCACTGTGATTGCATTGTATTGTGCACATGTATTATCGTGTGCCTAATTCCTTGAGATGGACTGATATACTTTTGTGTATGATATCCCTTGTGGTGTTGATTTTTATTTCTATTAATCATGTTGAGATGTCATTTAATATTGATTTGAACTTAAATGTTAATTTAATGTGATGCTAACAGTCAAATACATTTAAGATGGACTAATGATGTAATTTGATTGCTTAGTTTAAGATATTGACATTGATGTTAAAGTTAAAGAAGTAAAAAAAAAGTTAAATAATTATGTGTTTAAATTAGTTAAATGCAATTAATTAATATTATTTGATTCTTACCCCATTTGAGAAACTGTATGCACTTTAGATATTATATATATGTATGCATAGGTACGCTTGTTGTTTTTGGGTGGTTGCAAGTATCAAGTATCAACTCCACTTGGCTCCACAGGTCTGAGTGCACCCTTCCTTCACAATGGTTAAATCAGAGATTGTACATTGGCCAAATAATTAGTAAACCGTACCCGTCGTACTTAATTAAGTGCGATTCTCCATGTGAATACTAGTAAATGTCCAAATTACCCTAAGTCTTGTGGTTGACCAGTAAAGAGTGTTTTTTGGGGTAATTGCAAGATTGTCACCAATTTTAATATGGAATTGGATTTTAATGATTTTATTGGTAATTTAATTTTCTTGGATTTAATTAGGCCTTAGGAGTATTCGTTTTAATTGGCATTTTCCCAATTGCGCACAGGGGTGATTTTTGGGGTTTAAATTTGGACTTTGGGCAATTTAAGTTTTTAATTATTAATTTATTTAATGTTCATATGACTTTTGGTGGTTTAATGGGTTATTTAATGTTTTGGGAATATTTTTATGGGGCTTATTTATGTTCATTTTATTACGCATTTCATTGGGGCGAGTTTATGAATGTGGGAATTAAAGTTTTATTTAATTAATTATTTATTTAATTATCTTATTTTCTAAAAGTCAATTTGGTTTTATATGGGAAAAGTGCTGATTTAGTTTTATTTTGGGGATTTTGGAACTCTCAAAAACCCCCCCTATACTTGGTTTTGACTTGGAGACTTGAGGAGGATTTCATGAGAGAAGTTTTGTGGGTATTGTTTCATTGAGATAGGGATGGGACCAATTTATTGCTGCTCTTTGAATTCGAAGGATTTCGTGGGGTTTTCAAAGTTTTTTTCTTCTCAAATTTTGGGAAAAGTGGAGGTAAGAACCTTATAAATTTCTCTGTTTTATCTTTTCGATTTTGCTTGCTTGCAAATGAATCATTGTATGATTTAGAACATTTTTCCTTTTGAAAGCAATGCATTTCATTGAGTATTCAATTTGTTGCGAGTAAAATTGAAAAAACTCCATTTTTGAGCTATTACAATGCCAAATTTTTTATAGAATGCATAATTTGTGTATGTGAGTGTGAAAGTGGATTGTTGGTGGATTTAGACCAAAAGGGTATCTTTAAAATTTTGAAATTTGAACTTTGAAATTTTATTGTTTTTGAAGGTCCTTTAATGGTAGTTTTTACTAGTGTTTTTGGGAATTTTTTAGATAAATGTTTTAAAAGTGGAATTATATGATTTTGATGTGTAATTATTTTGTGGAAGGATGGAAAATGTATATGAAATTTCGATTTGGGATCGGTTTGGATCCATTTTCATGTTAATTTGGTTAGTTGATCAATTGTTCATTTTATGTGAATGGTGGTGTTTTATGTGAATTTTTACATTGTTTTGAAGTTGGCTCTTTTGATGAAAATTATGAATTGGAAAGTTGATATCATTGGATTTTGAATTTGATTTTGGATTCATTGAGCCTTTGGGTAGGTATTAGGGACAATGATGGGAGTGACATCCAATGGGGGTTGGGGCACAAAGGGGCCACCAGGATAACTCATTGGGATGTGTTGTGATGTTTTCACACATCACCCCATTGCAAATGGGGACCCCTCTTTTTTGTTTGTTATCTTAGTGTTTTAGTTTAGTTGTCTTAGCTTGGCGACAATTTTAGCCTTTTGCTTATGAGAGGGATATGTCTTGTCAGTTCGGGATAGGGAGAGTTTTGAGTCAAATAAGTGAGGTCAAGTCAGGAATTCATTGTTTCAAGTCCGAAATCCTTGATTGAGTGATAAAATTAGGAGGTAAGGGCAAAATTGTCAAAGCTGTTAAAATCTTATCATGTTGTCAATGTTGACAAATATTGCAAAATGTTGTCACAATTGTCAATGTGCAAAAAATGTTGCAAAGTTGTTGTAATGTAAGATGTTGTAATAATTGTTGTGAATAAGAATTGAAGAAGTAATAGGTGCTTTGATTATTTTGGGGCGGAATTGCAAGGTTTTCTTACAATTTCACACAATATTACAACACTCTTATCATGTTGTCAATGTTGACAAATATTGCAAAATGTTGTCACAATTGTCAAAGTGCAAAAAATGTTGCAAAGTTGTCGTAATGTAAGATGTTGTAATAATTGTTGTGAATAAGAATTGAAGAAGTAATAGGTGCTTTGATTATTTTGCGGTGGAATTGCAAGGTTTCCTTGCAATTTCACACAATATTACAACACTCTTAGGTTTCACCTTTTTAATCAATGCATTGAGAGAAAAGATGAAGTTCATGTACTTCAGCCAGTTGGATTCTTTGAAGAAGAATCAAATTGATGATTTGGTTTCCCTGCTGATTCATGTCCATAGTTTGCAAAAGCTTATGCTAGATTGGGAGAACGTTTTGGATGCTTGTTCCGATGCGTTGGATGTGATAGATGCGTAGCAGAAGGCTTTGCCCAACATTACCATGGAGGAGTTAGATTCAGTTTTGGCCAAATTCTTGGAATATGCTGCTAGAGAGGGGAATGCAGGCCAAAATCTTCTAGAAGATTCCCTATTTGATGATTAGACATCATTCTATTGGATCACATGTTGGTGATTCATTTTTTGATGTAAACCCCAATTAGGGCAACTTTAGGGCTATGTTGGCGTGATCTTGGCCCTTGATTCTAAATGAATCTTGGCCATTCATTTCTTTTGAGACTCTATATAAAGACCATTGCCTCTCATTTGTAAGGGAGAGATATTTGATAATTGTCGTCTACATGCTGCACATTTGAATACAATCATTGAAGTTTGGTGATTTTGTTTAAGTGTTGTATGCATTTGTGGTTCTCATTGCTTCCAAGTTAGATTAGAATTTTAGATTATTAGAATTTGTTTCAAGCATTTTAGATTGAATGAAAGAGTTGTTGAATGCATTTGTGTGGAATCCATTTAATCCATACCACTAGCTTCTTTCTGATTGTAAGTTTGTCTTGTGTGGTCAACTGGAATTTTTTTGAACTTAACTTCAATTGTTACACGTCCATTCTTATGCATTGTCTTGATGATATCAATGTTTGATGGTGATAATTTGAACATCTATGAAGTTTACCTTAGATAATTGCACTAAGCTTGTGTCAAATTGTTCATTGATGGTGAGACTTTGCCTAGTAGGATTCCATTAAATTGTTCAATATTTCTTGCATTCCAGGTTTTAGAATAGAATTCCTAAACCCTATTCCTTTTTGTCCCTTTTTTTTTAAGAATTCTTGTTAGATTAGATTAAGAGCTCAATTGCAAAATCATAAGTCATCGGCATAACCTTTTCCAATTTCAAATCCATGAAAAGGTCCCCAATTTTGAACAATTACGTAAGTCCCCAAGTGAAAACGACATATCACATTGCTGATGTGTTTTTTATGCACATGCGAACACATAATAAAATACCAAGGTATCTTATCCTCTCTTGAACAAAGTTTCCCCGAATGCTGAAGATTTCGCCTAAGGATCAATCAAGGCAACTCCTAGGTTCTTGTATGTAGGGTCTCTATGTGTGGATAAGCTCTTGTGGTATGATGTGATTATGCTAGAATCACAAGGGGACTTATGTTTGAGTGTCTGAGCATTTAATCTGTTAGAACTTGAGTCCTATTTACTCATCGGGATAATAAAGAAATAGCAAAAGATAAAGGGCTCAGAAAGTCTACTCTAAGACCTAGAATGCGAGAAGATAGATGAATGACTAGTTGGAGTCCTATTGGGCTAGGTTTCACCATCAAACTAAACAATTCAACACCAGCTTAGTGCGATCTTGTAAGGGATGCTTCGGATATGTTCAAATCGTTACACCATCTGACATTGATCACCATTCAAGTTAATGCATGAACAATAGATGCGTAACGACTTGAGATTAAGCTCATTCAATGCCAGTTGACCAGGCAGGGTGCCCTTACAATCAGCAAGAGGCTAGTGGTTTGGACTAGGTGGATTTCACGCGGGTGCATTCAGTAACTTACTTCATTCAATCTAATTATCTATCATCTAAAACGAAGATTCAACAAGAGACCATGCATATTGCAAATAAACGACACACTTCACCATAACTTCAATGAAAATGGAGTTCATTTACAATTTAGGCAATAATTTCTTGCCTTCTCCTCCTAATCTACTCTAATTGCTATTCTATTCACTATTCTAGCTACTAACTCTTAGCTATTCTAACCTCTATTAACCAACTATTAACTATCAACTCACTATTAACCTCTACAAATGAAGAGCCAGAGCTTTATATAGAGAGCTCCTTACAATTCAATGGCTCTGATTGATTTACAATCAACGGCTAAGATTACAAGATGGAAACCCTAATTAGGGTTTGTTACAACAAACTCCTTTAGCCAATGAGAAAATTACATTTCATGAGTGTGCACCAATAGATTTCAAGGGTAGGTGCCTTGAAGTTTGTGCCATCACTAGTGAGTCATGTACATTGAATTTGGACATGCTGATGTGGAGCTGTCTGATTGGAGGAATAGTGACTGGGATGCCACTTTGTCTTGCGTTTGTGCTTGGTGAATGATGTACCTCCTTGACTCTCATGTGATTGGAAAAGGTTGCCCCTGTCTTGGCCTGATCTTCTTCTAACTTGATTTGATTGACCTACAAAACGAACAAAAGATGATTAAGAATACATGATATATTGATTCTAACATGACATTTCTTACTTTAAATCATCAACAAGAAGGCATTAAGATCAACTCGCTTTGGACCCTCTCTAAGGACAGGACCAATAATAAAATGCACTCTGGATCCTCTCCAGGGACAAGACCTATAATGAGATTTTCACTCAGGACCCTCTAGAAGAACAGGCCCTATAATGAAATTCGCTCTGGACCCTCTGGAAGGGTCAGGGCGAAATTTGCATTTTAGCTCAAATTCTATCGTCTCATTGTCTCAAATCACTTTCCAAGGACAAGTACACATCAATCCTTCCAACCATGCCATAGGAACAAAAACCTTGGTTTCAAACATGGAGCAAAATAGAGGTTTTAGGAATTTCGCTTTGGACCCTTTGGAAGGGTCAGGAGTGAAATTTGCATTCTTGGCTCAAATCCTCCACCTTTTTCACCCCTCAAGTGCTTCCAAGGCATGATGACATCCTACCTAAGGCTCCAAGGCACAAAATTAGTTCAAATTTGAAGCAGAGGGAAGATTCTATGAAAATTCGCTCTGGACCCTTTGGAAGGGTTAGGAGCGAATTTTGTCTTTTAACCTCAAATCCATCATTGCCTTCACTTCCATTCAGTTGTTAAGGCAAGTATACATCAATCTTCTCTCAACTACGCCATAAGGATAAGGTTCTTGGTCTCAAACAAGGAGTAAATAGAGGTTCTAGGAAATTTTGCTTTGGACCCTTTGGAAGGGTCAGGAGCGAAATTCTTCCTTAGGCTCGCTCAATTCACACTTCTTTTCTCCTCTCTTTACCTTGAATTTAACTTGTCAAACCTCCCTCTATCACTATCAAGTCAACTTGCCATCAATTTAGCTTAAAATAAGGTTCTTTAGTGCATTAGGCGAAATTGGGGAGTCCTAGGAATTTCGCTCTGGACCCTTTGGAAGGGTCATGAGCAAAATTTGCATTTCTAGACTCTATCCACACTCAACTTGCCTAGGACTTGTCCTTCCACCCTTATCTTATCAAGATCAAGCCAACTTACTCTCAAAGTGGTGTCTACTCAGTGCTTTTGGTTTGGCTCTGGACCCTTTGGAAGGGTCAGGAGAGAAATTAATGTTTTAGGCTCAAATTTATCATTATTGACTTCATTTTCAACCTTTCCTCATAAAAACAAGTGTGTTGCCTTAAAAAAAGCTTGGGAATGGATTAGTTCATAGGTTGGAGCAAGGTATAATGCTTCATCGAGAAATTCGCTCTGGACCCTTTGGAAGGGTCAGGAGCGAATTTGCTCGATTAGGCTCAATTCTCATCCTTTTTCAGTTAGCTTTTCTTTAAACTTGATCTTTGATCCCTTTTCTCTGCCATGCATGACCACCATTCAATGACTTCGGTGAAGGACTAGGTCTTTTTAGGAAATTTCACTCTGGACCCTTTGGAAGGGTCAGGAGCTTAAAATTTTTTCGCTCTGGAGTCCTAGACCCTTTGGAAGGGTCATGTAATGTCCCCTTCTCTACAGTGATTAGTTCAGTGGTCCATTGGCCTATTCCGAAGACCCGTAGGCTATTTGGAAAGGAGAATTAGGGTTTCCAACTTTTGTGGAATTCTGCTTGAGCTTTTTAGGGTTTACCGAGAGGGAACTCTTCAGTTCTATCTATGGTTTTCTTTTGGGTTTTTCATCAGCTCCAGGGTGGTATAACATGCATTTGATTCTTTGGTGAAGTGAGAACTTACTATTTTTAGTAAGTTAGGGTTTGGCTATTTGGATGATGCTATCTTACTGAGCTTTCCAAGATTTTTCTCCATGTGTGAAGATCATGTTTTCCGGAGGAGTATTCCATGACTTACTATTTTTAGTAAGTGGCAGTATTGAGCAGTTTGGACAAGGTCCTGATCCTCTTGCAGTTCAGTGGTCTTCATTGCTCAGCTTCATCCTGGATTTTGTTGATAATCAGTATTGGAGTCATAAGTGATTTAATTAAATATTATTTCCTTATCCTAAGGTTTAATATTTAATTATTTTATTACTGATTAATGATATATTGGGCGACTTAGGAAAAGACATTTATATCTAATATCAATGTTACATTTTCCTAAGTTAGGCGTTGAAATTTGAAGAATGCATTATGTTATTATTGAAGACTTAGCCAAATAAAAACTTGTTTAAATTATTGGTAAAAATGCAACTTGGGCACCCACCTTGGGAAATGAAACGAAATGTTTTTTGGATGCCATGTGTGAGTGAAATGAAATGCAAATTGGAGGTGAATTTGAGGACATTTACATTTGAATTTCAGAGGAAAAAACTATAAATACAAGTGCTTGGCTTCCCATTTTGGATATCTAATGAAATTGCATTGTTATGCTACCGGTTTGGCGATTGAAAATCTAAGCTTCGAAGTGTGGCTTCCTAGCTAAGTCTCAATTTCGTACTTGGGAAATAGTACCTAGCTGTGTTTCTGGTATTTCCTTTGCTATTAGAGATTGTTTTGTTGAGTGTGGAGTGTTTGGTTTGGATTTTGGAGTGTTTCCTTGCTGCTGGTTGTGGAGTTGCTGAAACCTTATTTCGCTCGTACCTCTTTACCAAGTGATTTCTTCATTCTGGGTATTGGCTCTATTAAAACGTGGCTTGGAGGCGATATAGTCTGCATTTTTTAGCCGTTGTTTTTGAGAATTGGATTTTTAGTTGCAAATTGTACCTTTCAGCTGGGTCGTACCATTCCAGGGGTGCATTGGGATGCGTGCTTCTGTTTTGAGGTGTGACTGGACTGCAGGTTTTGTGTTCATGTTTCATCGTCCAGGTTATATATTTCATTTGCATTTGATTTGGTCTGTTTCCGACTTCATTTGAGCGAGTTATGATCATTTTGGTGTTGCCGGTTGAGACTAGTTATGGTTGTTTGACTTCAGATTTTTGGTACAGCAGCAGTAGCATGATTTGAGTTAAATTGTTATTTGTTTCTTTCTGTAATCTGCATTGGATATTATCTCTAATCTTCTCTTTCTGAATTGTAAGGTTAAGTAGTAGTACTACTATCCATTTCTAGTATTGCTTGCCCACTGCATAAGTGGAAGGGGCTGGCTTAGCCGCCTATTTGCTCTGTAATTCAGTTATAAAGTTTTGTCCTCCCACTGAGTAAGTGGTTGAGTGATTTCATGTTTGTAATCTTCCTCTCGCTGAATAAGCGGTTGAGTTGAGTTTTGATGTGACTCAGTCCTCCCGCTGAAACATTGCGGTTGAGTGATTTATGTCTTGGTGAGTTGTTCACTTGGCTGGTTTACCACCAAGTTACTTGTTTACCTTCTGGATAAGCGGAAGGGGCTGGCTTGCCGCCCATTATTGTATTCAACTTTTAGTTGGTTTATGGTGCTAACGATCCTCGGAACACCGTATGCTTTCACCCTCCCAGATTGGGCTCTTGGTGATCAGAAAGTGGAAGGGCTACTTTCAGTAGTATTGAGATTATATTTTCTAACCTCAATGGGTTATGGTGTTTGTTTGTAATCCTTATTGCATTAAAACAAAAAAAAATTATACGGGATATTACAGGTCAGGAGTGAAATTGGCCTAATTGCTCAAATTCTTAACGTTTAGTAACCATGACCTACTCAAATGTATGTCTAAAGGCACCTCTAAGTTGAATCAACCTCAATTAATGCTATGGAACCTAAGCTTTGTGCAAATTAGGGAGATCCAAGGAAACTCGCTCTGGACTCTTTAGAAGGGTCAGGAGCGAAATTGATGAATTAGCCTTAAATATCACTCAAAGATTCATACTTTACCCTTACTCACATTGTCCTGGCTTTATATCATGCTAACAAATCACCCTAAAGAAGGGCCTAGCTCAAAATGTTGAATGAAAAGTGCTTCTTAACAATTTCGCTTAGGTACCTTTGGAAGGACTTGACCTATCTAGTAATTTCTCTCTGGACCCTTTGGAAGGGTCAGGAGCGAAATTTGCTTTTTTGCACAAATTCCTCACTTTTCCTCATTTCACTTGGTTTAGCTCGTTTCCAAAGGCATGTATAAGTCCATTTTTCATTCACTCAAGGCGTGGAATCATGGATTTTAACCTATGCTAGAAGTAGGAGAGGCTTTTAGAGAAATTCGCTCTAGACCCTTTGGAAGGGTCAGGAGCGAAATTCATGTTTTAAGCCCAACTTCTTCATTTTCCCCTCAACTTTGCTCATCTTAATCAAGTCCATTGGCCTTCAAGGTGATGTCAACTCAATGCTTTTGATGACAAATTAGGCCTTTCTAAGGATTTTGCTCTGGACCCTTTGGAAGGGTCAGGAGCAAAATTTCCTAAAATGCTCAAATTCCTGACCTTTCTCCAAATTTTCAAGTCTAGTCTTGATCAGTAGGCATTTTCCAAGGATAAACAGGTCAGTTTCTCATCAATCAAATGCCTTGAACTTCATCATTCATCAACTGGACCAATCTCAAACCCTGAAAGGGAAAATCCTTGATACTCAGTCACAAACTTTCATTCACTTCCTTAACTCAAAGACATAGGTCTCAAAAGGCAAGACTCTTAGCAGGATATAAGGACTTCCTCAAACTCAATCAAGACTTAACCTAGAAACAAGAGCAAAGCCTAACCTAGAGAAGGCTTTCAAAGAGACCCTGACCTGGACCACGTACTAACCCACCTCAACTCAAGCAGACCTTGCTATCCTAATGATCTCTTCGACAACTCTCCAATGCAAAGGCTAATAGCCAAGAACCTAAAAGACCAAGAAAACTAACCCTAGAAAGCAAAAAACACAGGTGTCCCGATTTGCAATGGGGCGATGTGTGAATACGTCACAACACACATCAAGCCATTGAGTTACCCACATGTCAAGAACTCACCGTAGAAACCTTGGAATCGTCTTAGTTGATCAAATATTTAGCATCTGAGGTGATTTTGTTCAAGAGGGTAAAATACTTTGGTATTTTATTTTGTGCTCATATGTGCATAAAACACACATCAACACGCTCCAAGGACATGCAAGTTGGCTTCCAACAATAGTTTCAAAGTCAACATAAAGGAATGATGCAAAGAAGTCAAGTATTGACAAGCAGAGGAAGGAACAAATCCAAAGCAACATCAAGACTTTAAGGCAAGGAGGAAATCAACATATGAACTTCGCAATTTCAACAATTGCAACAAGGGGAAGCACGTAGAATGATGAAGAATGAAGCAAGTACAATATGAAGAACAACCTCACTACATGAGGAGAAAGGTCAAGATATCATAATGCTAATGAGGAAATCCAAGATCACAATTAGTGCAACAAGGAGGTAATTTCACTCAAGAACATTCAAAGTGAAGGATTCCAAGGTTGAAAGCAAAAAATGCATCACAAGAAAGTGATTTCTTGTTGGTCCAAAACAATAGGTGTTAAATACAACATTATACTCAAGCTTAGAGACAAGAGTTCCTAGTTGAGCAGCTTTCAAAACCCCACTATCTTGGTTCATTCATCTTATCAACCTGAGGACGTACAACTTGAAATGGGACAACAAAATATATGCACTAAGAGTTTTGAGGAACAAGTCTATCCTAACTCTAAACAAATGAAATGCTGAATAAACCTTCATAAAGAAATAACTTGCTTCTAAATTATAACACAGGAAAGCTATGCCAATTTCTATCAACAAAATATAAGCTTGTCTAACCTATACAGAAATAACTGTTCTGTTCTGCCATGGCTGCAGGAACAAACACAAAATAACAGTCTAGTGGCTGCAGGAGCAGACAACGAACAATTTACTAGAACAAAGTTAAACAACTTTGAAAAGTAAAGTGCATAAAAACAAATGTACAAAATCCTCACCAAGTGGGCTCCCTTGAGTGAGTCTTTTGGATTACAAGCTACAACAAAGATTAACTATAAAACTCACATAACCATTTCAAACACCATAAACTGCTCAACATTAAGTCTGCTTCTTTATTCAGAATTAACCTGACAACATAACATAGTTTGATATCATAATAGCAACTAACTAAATTAGGAAACTTTGAGAATGAGCCAATCCACTCCTAGTATCTAGGTGGAGTATTTTATTTAAAATATAAAGTCTAAGAAGGCTAAGAGAAACAGGACTCGGTTTCGACCTTGAACACCTTCACAATCTTTCCTAGATTTGCTCTAATAGTCATTAATAAAAGACATCAATAGATCATGACTGGTCTTGAAGGTTCTTTAATGACCTTGAACAACTGGTGTCCAAGTTGTAACAATCTTTGACCCTTTCTTGCCTTGCTGTCCATTCCTATCCAACATTGCCATGCTGCTGATAATTAAACCCTGTTTTATCATAAAAGTCTTGTTGCATGAGTGCATCACCAGGGTTAGTACAAGGACATCTATTCACATTCATGATTTATTCATTGCAACATTTTCATCATCATCCAAAGATAAAGTTAATACTTATATTTGCATTCATAAAGCTTACTGTATCATCATAACAAAAGGTCTCAGACTAAGGACAACATTACCGGTACATAGGCTCAAAAATGCAATTAAAATATAACATATCATCCTAACATCAGGTATATACAAATCTTAAGCATCATAAAATAACTGCGAATAAAGACGTAAACTAAGACTTATCAATTCCCAAGTATGAAGATGGAATGCATCACTCAAGCGGATAGTTTCAGAAGAGTTAATCAAAGTTAGAGGATGATGTTATTTGGGAATATGAACCATCACAATTAGTCAAAAGTTTGGCAAGGTGATGATCTACAAGATAAGCATGTTGTGGTGGTTCTTATTCATCAACAACCAATCAAATGATTCCAAGACAATATGTCCAAGTGTATTGAACCTGACTCATCAACAACTACACATCTAGAAGGCACTGAATTCGATGTAACAACTCTTATTTCCTCATTGGTTCACATTCAAGGAAGGACTTGTGTCCTAAGCAATGTAATTTTCTCATTGGTCGAAATGGAGTTAGTTGTAACTAACCCTAATTAGGGTTTCATCATGTAATCTCGGCCATTGATTTTTAATCAATTTGGGCCATTCATATGTAAATGGGATGTCTCTATAAGGCATTACCTTCTCAATTGTAAATGTTGATAGTTGATCATTAATAATTAGAAGTTCCTAATTAGAAGACTCAAGTTAGAGTAGGGTAGGAGGAGGAAGCTAGAGATTGTTGCCAAGACTATGTCGACATCAATAGATAAGTTTCATTGAAGATATGGTGGATCTTTATGTTGTGTTCTACATTTTACATGGTTTCTTATTACTTCTCAACTAGTTAAAGTAAATTGATCATGATGGAGGAATGTGATGATATGTGATGAATTCCTTGGTTCATACTTTTTGTGGTTTGCTAATTGTAAGCTATGTTAATGCATTAGTAGCTTCTGCAAGATAAGACTTTCCTAACCCGTTAATCTCCTCTATTCTGTTTTGGTTTACTCATCTATGCTATTAGATTATTTGATTTATGCTTTCCGAACTGAATATGTTTATCAGACTGTAACATTGATCATGATTATGATATTGACATTGGATAAAGATGGATTAGATCGACGACTTGCTTAACATAGTTAAGCGTCGATCTAAATGCTATTGGGCTAGTAACCCGATAGCATAAGTAATGCTATTAGTTATCGGGCTTGTTTGCTTTGATACTGATTCATTATCGGGTGTGTTTATATCGATCTGTTACCATTTACAATGGCACCAATTAGTTATCATAGACACTGAGTGGATCGGTTGACATTTGTAAGAGTCACAACCAAGTGACATCTTGGTCGGACATGTCTAAAAGACATGTCTGATCAAGGTGCCTCTTGATTGTGACTACCTTACTATATATGCATCATTCAAAAGAAAGGGGATGACATTGAAATCGATACATGTTCATCCTCCATACCTGCAGCAAAAGAAAGACAACAATATTATTGTCATAGTTATAATACCAAAATATTAAATACACCATCTTGCATATAACTTGTTCATTAAACTGGAAATTGCAATAACATTTACATGGTATCATAGCCACGTTGATCGAACTTGAGGCTATTCAATTTTGTGAATAATTTAAGAACAAGGTTATATACTACATCACATTTCTCCAATGGCCAGTGCTATCAGATTCAAAGACAGACTCGGAGGTGGCGATAATTTTTCAGCCTAGAGGTTCAGAATCCAGATGACCTTAAAGGAGAACAAAGTGGATTCATTTGTTCAAACTAAAAATGACCAACCTGAAAATGAACCTGACAAAACAGCATGGATTGAGGGAAATGAAAAGGCCATAAAAATAATAGTTGATGGGGTGAGAAACAACATAATGTCCATCATAAGAAAACATCAGGCAACCTATAAAATGTTCAAAGCACTTGAAAGCACATTTGAGATATCAAATGCAAGTCGAACTCTGGCATTAAAACGAGAAATAAATCATATCACCATGAACAAGGGGGAGACAATCAACGCCTACTTTATGTGGATATCAATTCTAAGAGATGAACTAGCAACTCTGGATTACGAGATCCAAAGCAAAGAGTTAACACTCATTGCTCTAGATGGGTTGCCTAGTGGATGGAGTACATTTGTCCAAGGCATCAGTGCAAGGTCCAAGTATCCTAAGTTTGAAAGATTAAGGGACGATTGTCTCCAAGAAGAATCAAGATTGAACAAGATGGGAATAAAACAAAAGAACATAGACGAAGACCTTCAAGTTCTAAATACTAACACAAATAAGACAACCAAGAAGAAGCAATTTAGGAAGAGGAAGGGTCATCAAGGCAAGAACACTTCAAAGAGAGACCTATCACATATTCAATGCTATAGGTGCGATAAGTTTGGGCACTTTGTTGCAAAATGTCCAAAGAGAGCCAAAAAGCCACATTTGCCAAAGCAGAAAAATCTAAAAGAGAAGAATCCCAGAACTATGTCCTCCACTCAACACTTACAAGCCATGCATCAAATAAGTCTAACTCCTGGGTGATCGATAGTGGCTCATCCAGACACATTACAGGGTTTAGAGAAGTGCTAGACTCCTCACATCCATTTAGAGGAATTGGTTCGTGCACCATCAAACTGAAGACAAGCATATCATTGCAACTCGAAGGAGTACTATATGTCCCAGACATCAAGAGAAATCTAGTCTCCATATCTAGGGGATAACGGATACAGAGTAACCTTCATAGAGAACAAGGTGTTGGCTTGGCCAAGAAATTCTTCCATCAAAAAAGCTAAAGTCATTGGTCAAAGACAAGGCTATTTGTATGAGCTGTGCACAGAGCCCAACCTCGCCCTAATTCATGAAGTAACAAATGCAAATGAGATCTGGCATAGAAGACTAGGCCACCTGAATTATAGAGCTTTATCATCTACGGGAAACCTTGTCACAGGTTTACCTAAGTTGCAACAATATCATTCAGAGGCATGCAAGGGATGTGCCCTAGGTAAAAATATCATGGGTGCCTTCCATAATAGTACTAGGAAGACAAGCAAAGTTTTAGAGTTAGTTCATTCTGATGTATGTGGACTAATGCCCGTTCCCTCTCTAGGAGGATGTTTGTATTATGTAATATTTGTTGATGACTACTCTAGGAAAACTTGGGTCTACTTTCTGAAGTGTAAAGAATCAGAAGAGATCCTTAGTAGGTTTAAAGAGTTTAAATCACTAACGGAGAACCACTCAGGAAATAAAATTAAAATCCTAAGGACTGATAATAGGGGGGAATACACATCAGAATTAAAAAGTTTTTTGTAAAAACTCAGGGATTAAGAGGGAGCTAACAATACCTTATAATCCTCAACAAAATGGGGTAGCTGAGAGGAAAAATAGGACAATTGTAGAAGCTACCAAAGCCATGATTCTTGATTAGAATCTAAATATCAATCTTTGGGCAGAAGCAACTAACACTGCTGTGTATATACAAAACAGATGTCTTCATTCACATCTTGAAGATAAAACTCCTGAAGAAGTATTTACCAAACTAAAACCAGATATCAGCCACCTTAGGATATTTGGGTGTCTTGTCTATATACATGTACCTAAAGAGAAAAGATTAAAACTAGAACCTTTTGGAAAAAGGGGAATACTTGTAGGATATAGTGAAACATCCAAGGCCTATAGAATATATATGCATGGTCAGAGAAATATTGAACTTAGTAGGGATATAATCTTTGAAGAAGATTTAGCCTTCAAAAGAGCCCTAAGTACAATAGAGCCTGAAATCTATATCCCCACTCCTAACATAGAAGAAGATCCTACTCCTGAGCTTCAGAGGGAGAATCTTGAGGAAACTATAGGTGAAACTCAAATCCTACCTAGAGAAAACCTCAAGAAAAGACCTCTATGGGCCACCAAGACTGTAGCAGAAGCTTAGAAGTTTGCTGCTCCTTCAGGAACCTTCAGGGAAAGCAAAAGACCTAATAAATTCACTAGCTATGTTGCTCTTATGAATAATCTCTCTAAAGCTGAACCAAACAATGTATCAGATGCACTTAAACATCAAGTATGGAAGGATGCCATGTCTGAAGAGTATCAGTCCATTATGAAGAATGATGTTTGGGAGATCGTTCTTAGGCCTACTAAGAAATCTGTTGTTTCATCTAAATGGTTTTTTAAAATCAAACATGCTACAGATGGCAGTATTGAAAAGCACAAGGCCAAATTTGTAGCTAGAGGGTTCTCTCAAAGGGAAGGAATAGATTATGAAGAAACCTTTGCACCTGTAGCCAGATATACCTCAGTAAGAACAGTACTAGCCATTGGAGAAGCAAAAGGGTGGAAGGTGCACCAGATGGATGTTAAGACAACATTTCTTAATGGTGAGATCTCAGAAGAAGTCTACCTAGAGCAACCTAAAGGATTTGAAATTCAGGGTGTAGAGTCTCATGTGTGCAGACTCAAGAAAGCTCTCTATGGGCTTAAACATGCCCCTAGGGCCTGGTATGAAAGAATTGACACCTCTCTCTCTAAACTAGGCTTCTCTAAAAATGATGCAGATCCAAATCTCTACTACAAACAAAATAAAGGTGATATGTTAATATTGATTCTATATGTTGATAACTTACTAATTACAGGAGAAGATCACCTCATAGATCAATGTAAGAAAGATTTATCTAAAGAATTTGATATGAAGGACTTGGGACTCCTTCATTACTTCCTAGGTTTGGAAATATGGCAAAATTCTAAAAATATTATACTAAACCAAGGAAAGTATACCTTGGACATTTTGAAGAGATTCGGAATGCATAACTGCAAACCTATGACCTCTCCCATGGAAACAAATTTACACAAACTTAAGGAAGCATCAGCAAAGTCACAATCCACTGACCCTACTCTCTACAAACAGATGATTGGGTCCCTGATGTATCTGGTGAATACAACGCCAGATATTTGTTATGCGGTCAATGCCTTAAGTCACTTTATGTGTGAGCCTAAGGAAATCCACTTGATTGCAGTAAAACACATTATGAGATACTTACAAGGTACTCTAAACCTTGGTCTCAAATATGAGAAAATCGATTTAGACCTACACGGATTTACAGACTCAGATTGGGCTGGGAGTGTGACTGACAGGAAAAGCACTTCAGGGTGTTGCTTCAATTTAGGATCAGCCATGATTTCTTGGATCAGCAGAAAACAGTCTTCTGTAGCACAGAGTTCCACCGAGGCCAAGTACATTGCAGCTTCCATGGCTGCTCGAGAGGCAGTGTGGCTTAGGAAGTTGCTTGTGGGACTATTTGGTGAACCCATGAAACCCACTGTTATCCACTGTGACAACCAGAGTTGCATAAAGCTTTCTATAAATCCAGTATTTCATGACAGATCTAAGCATATTGAGATTCCATACCATTATGTACGAAACATGGTAGACAAAAATGTGATCAAATTAGAATATGTTAGTACAGGAGATCAGACTGCAGATATTCTGACCAAACCACTTTCCAGAGTGAAGGTTGATCACTTCAGAAAAGGTTTAGGTATGATAGAAAGGTAATCTGCTTTGTAAATAAGATGTTTAATGTGTAAACTTCTTTTGTCATGTTGAGACATTCTGGGTTTCACCCCCTGTGTTCATATCTAAGAGGTGACGATCTCTCAGATTATGAACACTTGTATGCAAACATCATAAGGTGACGATCTTATGATTCTCTAAACCAGTTATTATGTTGGATCTCTGGTGTGTCATGGATGTGCCAGGATGGTGTTGTGATAAAACATTTGTATAAAATATTTGTGCACATATCACAACCTGGATAAGATGAGAATCTAACCATCCTCATATGTTTATTCTTAGTATTGCATGTTTAGGAAATACTGATATCACATGTTCAGGTGATATCTTGTCATAATGAAATAATGAATCTTTTATATCACATGGTTTGGTGATACTCTATGTCACATACTCAGAGTGATGTTTTATATTTGTATCTTATGTCCTGATGGTACTTCATATCATATGTATAGATGATATATATTCTTGGAGATTGACACTATGGAAAAGAAATGTGATGCAGGTTACTTTATCTATCTTCCAAAGCTAAGAGGGAGTGTTAATGCATTAGTAGCTTCTGCAAGATAAGACTTTCCTAACCCGTTAATCTCCTCTATTCTGTTTTGGTTTACTCATCTATGCTATTAGATTATCTGATTTATGCTTTCCGAATTGAATATGTTTATCAGACTGTAACATTGATCATGATTATGATATTGACATTTGTAATATCTATTGGAATATTTAATTATATTTTAGTCAACTATATTTAGTTCCTTGTTTAATGGTCATTTAGCTTTTTAGTTAATTAGCTTTTAAGCTTTATTTAGCATTTAGCTTTTTCTTTTTAGTTAATTAGCTTTTAAGCTTTATTTAGCGTTTAGCTTTTTAGTAGTTCACTTTAAACGACTTGTTCTTAATTTAGAACGTCGTCTTGTAATCCCTATATATACGCTTGTATATTGTTGAATACATCATCCGATTATTGAATCATTCATTCAATTTATTTTTCATGGTATTAGAGCATGGAAATTAAAAATTTCGAAAATTTTTGTTATTAAAATTTTTCGAAGTTTTTATTGAAGAGATTTTTTTAAAAAAATAAAAAAAACAGATTTTTTTCTCTTCCTGGGCAGTTTTTTTTTGCATGTTGAAAATTTTCCTAGGGTTTCTCCAATTTTCGACTAGGGTTTTGACCCTTCTGTTCAAGTTGAAATTTTATTTTGGTTGCAGATTCTTGGTGGGTTTTTCGAGAGCTCAACTGGGTTGTCATATTTTTCTGGGTGCATCGTTTTCCGTGCCTCAATTTTGAGCCATCGGATCTGTATTCTGTTTTCAGATTCTTGGTGGGTTTTTCGAGAGCTTTTTTGGGTTGGTCTCAGATTTTTCTGGGTGCCTCGTTTTCCGTGCCTCAAATTTTGTGCCAGCAATTTTGCCTTGAAATTTAAAAACAATTCACAATTTCTGCTACTTCTGTGGATGTTGGGATTTTTGCTTTTTTTGGGCACCATTTATGCTATTTTAAGTGTGCAGAAAATTTTAATTTCTGGGTTTCTTCCAAACCTTGAAATTTGCACCTTGGAATTTGTGCCAGAATTCTCCTCCAGGGTTTCAGATTTTTTGTGCAGCTGCTTCTATTCTGATTTTTGAATCAGATTCTTCTGTCTCATGCTTTCACTAGGTTGACCTCGTTCAACCTCCATTTTTGTGATGACACCTTTGACTAACATCATGTTGGAACACAGACAAAAGTTCAACTGCCACAACACCTGGAAACAGTGCATGTTCACGATATCTGAATATAGTTGCCTTGATCAGATTGATTTAGGCCAGACCTCGTCTTACAGGTCCCAGAGTTTTCACGATTTTTTCCTGAAAAATTGTCTGTCGGTTTTTTGATTTTTTCCACAAAAAATCATGGGAGGGTTTTCATGATTTTTTTCTCAAAAATTGTTTGTAGGGTTTATAATTTTCCCTTCAAAATTATCTCATCTATAATCCGTGATATTCGCGTAAGATTTTAGTTATCTGGGTTTTACTATTTTTTTCCACAAAAACGATGATTTGTAACTTCAGATTTCTTGGTTTTTCGATTTTCTCCTCAAAATCGTAAATTCTCTTTTCGAGGGTTCCTATTTCAGGGTTTGACGGTTTTTTCCTCAAAATCGTGCTTTGTTGCAGTTAGTTTGGGTCGCACCTGCCAGGGCGAACATCTGCATCCGTGGTATTTTGCAGTCAACTAATACTCTTCTGCAAAAGGGTTTGCCGATTTTCCTCAAAATCATGGTTTCAATTTTCAATTTGGTTACCCAACGTTAGGCTGGATGGATTTTGGTATTCTTGGTCATTAACACTTTTCAGATCCAAGGAGGGTCTCCATTCCAACAGTGTTCTTTTCATTTGTGATCAAAAGACCTGCAGTGTCTTCTGTAGGGTAGTTAGTAGATAGGATGACCATTAAGGGAGGGTATTAGAATATTTAATTATATTTTAGTCAACTATATTTAGTTCCTTGTTTAATGGTCATTTAGCTTTTTAGTTAATTAGCTTTTAAGCTTTATTTAACATTTAGCTTTTTCTTTTTAGTTAATTAGCTTTTAAGCTTTATTTAGCGTTTAGCTTTTTAGTAGTTCACTTTAAACGACTTGTTCTTAATTTAGAACGTCGTCTTGTAATCTCTATATATACGCTTGTATATTGTTGAATACATCATCCGATTATTGAATCATTCATTCAATTTATTTTTCAGTATCCCTGTAATTTTTTGTTTTTGTTTTTTGGCCAATAACAATTCATCCACAACAAATAACTCGTTAAGGTTAGAGGAATAATCCAAACAACTGAAAGGGAACCCTTCCACCTTTTGTTCACCAAGAGCCCAGACTGGGAGGGTGAGAGCATACGGTGATCCGGGGATCGTTAGCAACAATAATCAAACTGAAAATTACAATGCTTGGGCGGCAAGCCAGCCCCTTCTGCTTATCCAGCAGGATAGAAACCAAACTCTTGGCGGTAAACCGACCAAGAGAAAATTACAAGAAACTGAAATTCAATCACTCTACCGCGTATTTCAGCGGGAGGACATTACATTAAGCTATCACTCTACCACATATTTCAGTGGGAGGACCATTATATTGAACTTATCACTCGACCACTTATTCAGCGGGAGGACAGAGTACAAAAACTGAATTACAAAACTTAGAAGGCGGCAAGCCAACCTCTTCCACTTATGCAGTGGGAATTACAAATGAAAGCAGAAGGAAGGGATTATCAGTACTACTAAAACAACCTTACAATATTGAGATGAGATGAGGAGAATAATTGCAGATTTCTACAACAAGACTGTAATTTTCTGTTACACTGTTCTGCAGGCTGAAAGTACAATTCAGCAGCCTATGGAAACATCAAAATATTCATAACTCCCTCATTTTTCACCCAAATCACATGAAATCAATCCCAATCCCCCAATATAACTCTAACAACAACATCCCAACCAAATTACAACTCAAACAAACCACTATTCCTTTGGCACGCATCCCAAGGCAAATGCAAAAACCCACGCTATACCTAGAAAGTTCGATTCTGTCTAATAAAATCATTGCTCAATCAAAATAGCTAAAAACTCACACATTGTATCGCCATGGTTAGGAAGGAAGGATGAGCCGGTACCCAGAATGCTGGAGTCGCCTGGTTAAGAGGTGTGAGCAAAATTCACTTTCAACGGTCCCTCGACCAGCAACCAGAAACACTCAAATCCAACATCGAACACTCCATAATCTGCAACTCATTCACCAATCAGCAATGGGAACACAAAGGCACAGCTAGGTACTATATTGCAAGTACGAAACTGAGACTCAGCTAGGAAGCCAACTTCGAAGCTCAGATTTTCAGTAGCCAAACCAGTAGCATAATGATGCAATTTTCAAAGATATGGAAATGGGAGCCCAAGTCTCATACTTATAACTCCACACACCTCAAACCCAAATGCCATTTCCTTCAATTTCAGCGTTTTTCCTTTGCTTTTCGCTCCACTACATGTGGACCCCAAGAGTGGCGCCATTCCCCACAAGTCAACTCCCACACTAAGGCAAGGACCCATGTACACTTTGGCAAATATTAGAGATAAGTTATAAAAAATATAATATCTTTCTCAATATTTCGATATCTCTTTAATAAACATGAATTCGCCAAGAGCTTAGGAAAAATATGCATTAATCCCAATTTTTAATAAATCAGTCGTCAATAATCAGATTAATTAAATATTAAACCTTAGGATAAGGAATTAATATTCAATTATTTCGCATATGGCTCTGGTATTGATTATTAACACTACTAAGATGAAACCGAGTCAGGACGACCACCAAAACTATTGCAGAATCCGAACCCTGTCTACTGCCAAAAATAGAATTGTGCCACACTGCCACTTACTAAAAATAGTAAGTCAAGAACTAATGCTCATAAAAGCATGATCATCGCGTCCAGAGGCAAAACATGGAGAGCTCAGTAGTACAGTAACACCAAAATGGCCATTCCCTGACTTACTAAAAATAGTAAGTCCTCGTTTCATCAATGCTAGACCCTCATTCTTCATCCCACCTAGCCTACGGGTCTCAGGAATAGGCTAATGGACCACTGAAAGAGCATCAATGAGAAGGGGACATTATAGTCCACCCTCCCCAAAAATTTTTGTCCTCAAGCAACTATAAGGCTGGATGCAATAAAATCTCCTCATTTTCCCACGTAGCGTCCTCAGCTGGTAGATCCTTCCATTTGATCAAGTATTCCTTGATCACTCTTCTCCTCAAAGTTCGTTCCCTGAATTCAAAGATAGCTTCTGGAACCAAAACCAACTCTCCCTCCTTATCAAGCAGAGGTAACTCAACTGAAGCAACAACATTATGTCCCAGAGCCTTCTTAAGGCGAGACACATGAAATACATTATGGATCCTTCTGCTTGTTGGTAATTCCAACTCATAAGCCACTTCTCCAACCCTTCTGCTGACTCTGAAAGGCCCATAGAATCGAGGCTTCAATTTCTCAACCCCACTCTTCTTGAGAGTAGACTGTCTGTAGGGTTGGAGCCTCAAATAAACCATGTCGCCCACCTCAAAGGTGCACTCAATACGTTGCTGATCAGCATACAACTTCTACTGATTCTGTGCATGCTAGAGATTGTCCCTCAAAATCCTCAGAATATCTTGACTTTGCTGCATCATATCCTTTGCCTAAGGGGTTCTGCTATCACCAAATACCAAGTCTGCGAAGCTAGGAGCTTCATAACCATATAGTGCCATGAATGGTGACATCCGAATGGACATGTGATAGGAGGAATTGTAACAATATTCCCCTAGGTGAAGCCATCTCACCCAAGTATTTTGCTGCTCCGAGACATAGTTTCTAAGATAACCTTCCAACCACTTATTCACTATCTCGGTCTGCCCATCAGTTTGAGGGTGATAATTGGTGCTTGGAGTGAGCACGGTACCACACAATCTGAAAATCTCCTGCCAAAAAGCACTTAGGAACTTGCTGTCCCTATCACTCACAATGTTCTTCGGTAAACCATGCAATCTGAACACCTCCCGGAAGAACACTTCAGCAACTTGAGCTGTTGTAAAAGAGCTGGTGATGGCGAAGAAATGAGCAAACTTTGTAAGTCTGTCCACCACCACATAGATACTATCCTTCCCTTGAGCCCGGGGCAACCCCGTGATGAAATCCATGGAAATACTTTCCCATTTTTTACCGGGAATAGGCAAGGGTTGTAACAAACCAGCTGGTAGAGTGTGCTCATCTTTGTTCTTCTGACATGTATGACACTCTTTAATGTACTTCAAAACATCATTTTTAAGCCCCTTCCAAGAGAATCTCTCCCGGACCTGCCTGTATGTTTTGAAATAACCTTGGTGACCAGCAAGGGGGATGTCATGGAAAGTCTTCAAAATCTTCTCTTTTAACTTATATTCAGGTACTATGAAGATTCTTCCCTTGTACAGTATCAATCCCTCAACCAATTTGTACCTTTCATCATGAAAAGTACCTTCTATAAGGCTGATTGCAAACTGATTTTTGGCCTATTCAGCAAGCAATAACTCCCTCCAATCAGCAATAAGCTTGCAGAGTGAGCTCAAATGGGGTCTTCTGGATAAGGCATCTGCCACCACATTGTTCTTACCCTTAACATACTCAACATCGAAGTCGTAAGCCTGTAGCTTACTCACCCATTTTTGTTGTCTCTCATTCAGATCCTTTTGATGCATGAAGTGTTTAAGACTATTGTGATCAATCTTAACAATGAATTTACTCCCCACCAGATACTGCCTGAACTTTGCAAGGGCATGCATTATGGCAAGCATTTCCTTGTCATAAATGGAATACAGTCGCTCAGGACCTCTCAACTTTTTGCTCTCAAAGACTATAGGATGCTTATCCTAGATGAGGATCGCACCAACACCTTCTCTAGATGCATCACACTGTAGCTCAAATGGCTTGGTGAAATTAGGCAATGCTAAAACAGGGCAGGAACTCATGATCCCTTTGAACTGCTCAAATGTGGTCTGTGCCCTTTCGGACCATTCAAAAGCTCCTTTCTTGGTAAGATCTGTAAGGGGGGCAGCCAACTAAGAATATCCCTTCACAAACCTCCGATAGAATCCACACAATCCCAAAAATCCCCTCAAATGTGTTATGTTTTCAGGAGTAGGCCAATCAATGATGGCTCTAATCTTTTCAAGGTCCACCTTCACACCACTCGCACTGATAATGTGACCGAGATAGAGCAACTCTTCCATCCCAAACTCACATTTGGACTCTTTGGCAAACAAGGATTCAGATTCTAGTATGCCCAACACTTCATCCAACTGCTGTAAATGTTCTTTCCAAGATTTGCTGAATATTAGGATGTCATCAAAAAATATCAAAACAAACTTCCTTAATTGTTCTTGGAAGATTCTGTTCATGCATGACTGGAATGTAGCAGGAGCATTAGTCAAACCAAAGGGCATGACTAGGAACTCAAAATGCCCAAAGTGGCATCTGAAAGTAGTCTTCTCCACATCTGAAGCTCTCATTCTAATCTGATGGTACCCTGATCTGAGGTCAATCTTGGAAAAAAACACTACCCCATGTAGCTCCTCAATGAGCTCATCAATCCTCGGAATAGGATACCGATTCTTGATGGTTTTCTAATTCAAGGCTCGGTAATCCACACACATGCGCATGGTCCCATCCTTCTTTCTCACCAAAACCATAGCCGAAGCAAAGGGGCTTTTGCTAGGCCGGATGTAACCCATGTCAAGCAATTCCTAAATTGCTTTCTCAATCTCATCCTTCTGCTTCTTAGGATATTGGTAAGGAGTACTTATGACTGGCTTAGCTCCTTCAAGCTCAATAATGTGTTCGGCACCTCTTTCAGGAGGTCTGCCAGGAGGTGGGTTTTCGAACACCTTGCTTCTCTTAGTTATCAAATTTTGAATGTCTTTAGGATAATTTCTGTCCTCATGTTGTGGTTCTGAAGGCATTACCATGATCTTGCTCCTATCCTTAACCATTGCTGAAAAATCTGAGGAATAGCCGCCTTTATCCACCAATGGATTGGAAGGCATTATCAAACACTCCGCTGCCCACTCCACCTGATTATGGCGGATCAGCCTTTCCATTCTTTTCAAGGATACAACTTTAAGTCCCCCATGCGACATTCCTCTCAAAACTACCTTCCTCCCTTCAAACATGAATTTCAACTCCATGGTTTGTAGGTTTAGTGTGATCTCACCAAGAGATCTCAGCCATTGAATACCGAGGACTGCATCATCAGTGCCTCCAATGCTTACCACAAAGAAATCATCTCAGATTTCATGATTTCCCAACTTCAGAAACATGTTGGAAATCATTCTATTACAGGATATAGTGGAGCCATCTACTACCATGACTTTAAAGCCCTCAACTTCCTCTGCCACTAGTCCCTTTTTTGCAACAATCCTTTCATCAATGAAGTTGTGTGTTGCACCTGTGTCAATGAGAGCTATGACACGATGCTCTCCAATCACACCCCGAACTCTGAAAGACTCATTTTTGTGAATGCTCGAGAGTTGAGCAACCACTCCTCTATCTTCTGACCCAAATTCAGGCCCTTCGGGAGCCTCTTCATACTCGCTGTCCTCAACTTCAGTCTGCTGTTCTGAAATTTCAGAATCTGATTCATCTTCTGAATAGCATTCCATCTGATGCGAATTCCCCT
Organism: Cryptomeria japonica; assembly: GCF_030272615.1. Taxonomy (NCBI): domain Eukaryota; kingdom Viridiplantae; phylum Streptophyta; class Pinopsida; order Cupressales; family Cupressaceae; genus Cryptomeria; species Cryptomeria japonica. Next base: position 630,590,292 of record NC_081409.1, on the reverse strand, counting down.
TTCCATGGCACCTATGTCCGAGAACCCATGGTTCTCTGCAAGAATAACATAGGTTCTTTCTCCGGAGCTCTTGACGAAGCCCATCATCCATACGCAGAGAGAACTTCTTGGTCTGATTTGTGATATTCTTCTTGTCCTTTCTGAAAGGGAAAGGCTTAGACTGAATTTTACTCTTTGGGGCAGCCAACTCCATGCTTCGAGATTTTTTGATAGCTTCTGCCAGGGTGGGCGGATCAAAAGCTTTGACCCATCCTCTCAATTGTTCTTCAAGTCCTTCAGTGAAAAGGACAACCAATCACTGCTCTGATATGCTACTCACCATGACTGACAAGTTTTGGAATTCAGTCACGTAAGTGTCCAATGAACCTTGCTGCCTTAGTTGTGCAAGTTCTCTAAACTTCACTTCTGAATCCCTGGTGTCAAATCTCTCAATTAGCTTGTTGGTGAAATCAGCGTAGGTGGTGACTAAGTTGTGACCAAGGGTGACCAAGCCATGGTACCACCATTCGTGGGCCACTCCATCCAAGTGCAAGGTAGCAAACTTGATGGCGTCCTCCTCCGGCATCGGTCTCAAGGACAAGTAATTGTCCAACTTCTGTACCCATGCTCTAGCAGTACTCTTAGCGCTTCCATCAAAGTGTGCTAAGGTCACTCTTCCAAGAGCTTGCTCGAAATCTCTTGGGGCAGCAGACTTGTAGTCATTCCTCCTTCCTCTTTTCATTTTCTGATTCATGAATTGATCCAGAGTTAGGATATCTCGGATCTCACCCGAAAAGGGAAGCATACTCCATGTAGTTGTTTCTTATCTCATCAGCTGTGGGTATCTCTGTTTCAGTTTGTTGTACTTCTTTTGGCAAAAAGACAAGCTGTAAAGGCCTTGGGGTTGAACCTCCATTGTTACTTCCGTTGTTACTCCTGTTCCTATTGCCCACAGGGGCGTTGGAAGTGCTAGCTTCCGAACCATTGTTGGGTTGATTAGGGGTCCCAACAACGTTCTGGTTAAGCTTGGCCAACAGTAGGGACATCATGTCCATCATGGCAGCAAATTGCCTCTTTGCCTTCTTATCAGGTGCTTCATCTGGGTCTGTGGTCCTATCTACCATTGAATCCACGGAATCTAAAATATCTATGTCCTTTCCTCTGTTTCTCAGTACCTCTAAAAAAGTATCCTCTTCCGGCACTATCGGAACCTGAAATTGCTGTCTCTTCTGCTCTCTATTGTAGTATCTGACGTCTCTGTCACTCATGGAGACTTCTGAACCCACTGACTCTCACAGGCTGGCAGGAAAACCAGCTCTGATACCACTGTAATATCCCAGTAAATTTTTTTTTGTTTTTTGGCCAATAACAATTCATCCACAACAAATAACCTGTTAAGGTTAGAGGAATAATCCAAACAACTGAAAGGGAACCCTTCCACCTTTTGTTCACCGAGAGCCTAGACTGGGAGGGTGAGAGCATACAGTGTTTCGGGGATCATTAGCAACAATAATCAAACTGAAAATTACAATGCTTGGGCGGTAAGCCAACCCCTTCTGCTTATCCAGCAGGATAGAAACCAAACTCTTGGCGGTAAACCGATCAAGGGAAAATTACAAGAAACTAAAATTCAATCACTCTACCGCATATTTCAGCGGGAGGACATTACATTAAGCTATTACTCTACCGCATATTTCAGCGGGAGGACCATTATATTGAACTTATCACTCAACCACTTATTCAGCGGGAGGACAGAGTACAAAAATTGAATTACAAAACTTAGAAGGCGGCAAGCCAGCCTCTTCCACTTATGCAATGGGAATTACAAATGAAAGCAGAAAGAAGGGATGATTAGTACTACTGAAACAACCTTACAATATTGAGATGAGATGAGGAGAATAATTGCAAATTTCTACAACAAGACTGTAATTTTCTATTACATTGTTCTGCAGGTTGAAAGTACAATTCAGTAGCCTATGGAAACATCAAAATATTCATAACTCCCTCATTTTTCACCCAAATAACATGAAATCAATCCCAATCCCCCAATATAACTCTAACAACAACATCCCAACCAAATTACAACTCAAACAAACCACTATTCATTTGGCATGCATCCCAAGGCAAATGCAAAAACCCACGCTATACCTGGGAAGTTCGATTTTGTCTAATAAAATCATTGCTCAATCAAAATAGCTAAAAACTCACGCATTGTATTGCCATGACTAGGAAGGATGGATGAGCCGGTACCCAGAATGATGGAGTCGCCTGGTTAAGAGGTGTGAGCAAAATTCACTTTCAGCAGTCCCGCAACTAGCAACCAGAAACACTCAAATCCAACATCGAACACTCCATAATCCGCAACTCATTCACCAATCAGCAATGGAAACACAAGGGCACAGCTAGGTACTATATTGCAAGTACGAAACTGAGACTCAGCTAGGAAGCCAACTTCGAAGCTCAGATTTTCAGTAGCCAAACCGACAGCATAACGATGCAATTTTCAAAGATATGGAAATGGGAGCCCAAGTCTCATACTTATAACTCCACACACCTCAAACCCAAATGCCATTTCCTTCAATTTCAGCGTTTTTCCTTTGCTTTTCGCTCCACTACATGTGGACCCCAAGAGTGGCGCTATTCCCCACAAGTCAACTCCCACGCTAAGGCAAGGACCCACGTACACTTTGGCAAATATTAGAGATAAGTTATAAAAAATATAATATCTTTCTCAATATTTCGATATCTCTTTAATAAACATGAATTCGCCAAGAGCTTAGGAAAAATATGCATTAATCCCAATTTTTAATAATCAGTCGACAATAATCAGATTAATTAAATATTAAACCTTAGGATAAGGAATTAATATTCAATTATTTCGCATATGGCTCTGGTACTGATTATTAACACTGCTAAGATGAAACCGAGTCAAGACGACCACCAAAACTGTTGCAGAATCCGAACCCTGTCTACTGCCAAAAATAGAATTGTGCCACATTGCCACTTACTAAAAATAGTAAGTCAAGAACTAATGCTCAGAAAAGCATGATCATCGCATCCAAAGGCAAAACATGGAGAGCTCAGTAGTACGTTAACACCAGAATGGCCATTCCTTGACTTACTAAAAATAGTAAGTCCTCGTTTCATCAATGCTAGACCCTCATTCTTCATCCCACCTAGCCTACGGGTCTCAGGAATAGGCTAATGGACCACTGAAAGAGCATCAATGAGAAGGGGACATTACAACATTGGATAAAGATGGATTAGATCGACGACTTGCTTAACATAGTTAAGCGTCGATCTAAATGCTATCGGGCTAGTAACCCGATAGCATATGTAATGCTATTAGTTATTGGGCTTGTTTGCTTTGATACCAATTCATTATCGGGTGTGTTTATATCGATCTGTTACCATTTACAATGGCACCGATTAGTTATCATAGACACCGAGTGGATCGGTTGACATTTGTAAGAGTCACAACCAAGTGACATCTTGGTCGGACATGTCTAAAAGACATGTCCGATCAAGGTGCCACTTGATTGTGACTACCTTACTATATATGCATCATTCAAAAGAAAGGGGATGACATTGAAATCAATACATGTTCATCCTCCATACCTGCAGCAAAAGAAAGACAACAATATTATTGTCATAGTCATAATACCAAAATATTAAATACACCATCTTGCATATAACTTGTTCATTAAATTGGAAATTGCAATAACATTTACAAGCTATAGTGTAAATTGTAAAGTTAGCCTGAGCCTAATTATTGTTGCTAAGTTCGATTATGGGTATTCATTTGGATTGCACTAGTATTGGGTATTTGGATGAATGTTTATGATATGAAAATCATTCACTACCCTTGGAGATTGCATCAATTTTGTGTAGTTGTTGATTCATGGCGAAGCAAAGCTTGGTTTAAGGAATTTGTCTATCTAAGCATCATCTATCATCATCACTATTTCATAGGTCTGAATTAGATTTGATTCTCTATCCCTTTCCTTTTGAACTTTCATTGTTTGAGAGAAGTTAGTTTCCAATTCCAGCTGTGATTCATAAACATAAGTCCCTAGGTGATACCAGCATATCGCATCATATTCACCAAATCTATCCATTTGCATTGTCAAGACCTAACTAAAGAAACCTTGGGGTTGCCTTATTTGATCACATTGTTTTAGCATCTAAGGTTTACTTGTTCAAGAGAGGGTAGAAACACATCAACATGACATTTTTCTAATAAGTGATAACTAATGACAATTATAATGAACCAAGATAATGTGGATGCCCCTCTCATGCCCCGAGAGCTCGTATAGGCTAAGGATGAGTTGGGAAGGCTTGGTCGTTCGTGGGGTGTTGATCTAGCATGATCGAGTCTCCTCGTTAGTATGAGAGGACCTCTTGGTTCCGCATGAGCCATCCCTTTGAGCTACATGGTGACACTCCTTGCTCTTGCTCTCTAACATCTAGCCCTGTAGATTTGAGTAGCACTTAGAAGATGTTATGCCTTCCTTGTTGGTGTTGTTTCATTGATGATCATGTGGTTGCCATGTGTGCCGTGTGTGTTGGATGATGATGTTATATGCCTCCTACTTGGATTATAAATGGTAATCTTACTTTGATGCTTCATGTGTCACATAATTGTATTGGTGTTTGTATTATTCTCTTGCTCGTTGTGTTGAAATTGAGATGTATGGTATTCCTCCCAGTTGGGATTGTTGCTCTTGATCATGTTGATGTGTACATTTTATATATGGCATGTGTGAAGCCTATATCCTTGTGTATGCTTTCTTGAGTGTTTGGTCTGTGTGTCTATTTCCATGAGCACCATGGGGTGCACCTTTGGGTTCCACATGGTTGGGTGACGTTGCCAACCACCGTTAGGTATTGGGGATTATGGCTTCAGGGATGGTATCGAGTTTGTCCTACTCTCCCCTCTTCTTATTCTTTCATGTACCTTCTCAATTGATGTAAATGCATTCATCTAGATGTTTGAATTCAAGTTATGTATTAATGTATATGTATATTTGACACTCCTCATGGAGTATGATGTAATCATGTGGTTATGTAATGGATTAGAATAATTTTGTGTGTGTCGCTGTTGGTATCAGACACAAGATTATATGTTTTCATTCTTTATGTTTCAAGTGGTATCATGGATACATGTTAGGAATATTTCAATTAGGCTAAAAATGAACCTAATGGTGTCTTGTGCCATCTTGGAGGTTGTTGTAGTCCCCTCATGGTGATGTCTAGTGATCTTGAGTATACTTAAGTGGATTTGAGTCAATTCGAGTCCATTTGAGACTCACTAGATGTGCCTTGTGAAGGCTTGTGAAGCGTCCAAGTGATGTTGTCATGGTTCTTTGTGTGCCTTAGTGCTTTTGAGCCTTTAGTGGGAGTCTACGTTGGATTGGATATGTTTTGGGTCCATCTAATCTTTGCCTTTTCTTGAGGGTGTCACCTAGTGATTGGAGGTGTAGTTGACACTTCACCTCCACACCTTTTTTGTCAATTTATGTGTCCTTGGGTGCCTTTTATGTATTTGGACCACACCAACGTGTTTGGGGTGTTTGAGGGATCGTACTATTAAGCCAGCTCGTTCACTACCTTGGACAAATGCGTGTCCGGAGGACGACAACACGAGTTTATCAATCATCAAAGGAAATTTGCGTAGAAAGTAGACACCAGTGCAAGTTGAGGACACGTGTGTGGGGAACTAGGTCGCATCACGCTAGTGTCCTCCAGGTGTACTAGTGTCCTAACAAGATGCTTGGATCCTTCAATGGCACCTCTGTTTAGGTTGCTTGTTGGACAGTGTTTTCGGAAGATTGGAGGGTTAGTTTGATCTCATTGAAGGTGTCTTTCATGGTTCATAGTGTCTAGGGAACCTCTGAGGTATCTTGATGGTGTTTAGAGTGAGTTGAATGGTGTCAATGGTGTTTGTGTGCGAATTTGTGCTTGTCAGAGCCCATCCGTGGTACCTAGGACCTAGGAGGTGGTTTTGTTTATCAAGTTGACTCTTGTTTTTTTAGGGATGTCTTGTGTGAGTCTAATCACCTTGTTGATCTTGCCTTATTTGTTTGGAGATCTATCCTTGTGCTTGGTTGTTGTTTAGTGTGTTAAGTCTTCCACTTGTGCTTTGTCGCTTGTTGACAAGTTGTCATAGGTTCGAGGTTTGGGCTATCATTCTTTTATGAGATGCATACGTTGATCTTAAATGTTTCAAAAAAATATTATTCCATGCATTCTTATTTCTATTTAGCTCATATTCTCGAGGGTTCCTTGGTGGGGCATTACAATGCCTCTCTTGGAGTTCAGGCATAGACCACTCTACTTATTTCTTGGTTGTTGAACACCTTGGCAATTGTCTTCATTTCATTGTTGTTGTTGTCACCTCATTGATGACATTGCTCATTTCTTTGTTGCTCCACTCATCAGAATTTGTCATAATAGTGCTTGACGATCTGTCATATGTAATTCTCTCATCGTTGTTCTTCATGTAAGCCTTTGAAAATTAAATAATGATGCTCCAAGATTTTAGAAAGATTGACAATCAATCTGTAATGTCCCTTTCTCAGTGGTGAGAAGTTCAATTGGCCATTAGCCTATTCCAGAGACCCGTAGGCTAACTGGAAGCAAAAATTAGGGTTTCCAACTTTTGTGGAGGTCTACGTGAGTTGTTTGATGATTGACTAGTCGGAATTTTATAATTCAGACCGTGGATTCCTTCTAGGTTTTCTGAGAGCTTCGCAAAGGTGTGACATGCATTAAGTTCAGGGAAGTTTCCAAAATTTACTATTTTTAGTAAGTTGATGGCAACCGTCAGGGTTTCTGGGTTTTTCGGGGTTTTCAAAGCTCATCCTCAGGGTTTGAAGAGCAATCTTTTTGGAGTTGTTTTCAGAACTTACTATTTTTAGTAAGTGCTATTTTTAGCAATTCAATGTAGAGCTCCAATCCAGTTCAGTTTTGATGGTTTTTAGCACTTCAGTTCTTGACTCAGTTTGACATTAATCGGTTTGTGAATTAAAGGTGATTTATTATATATTTGATTTATTTGGTGGGATGACTTAGGAAGGGGAAAAATATATTTTTGTCCTAAGTCACATTATTTTTCCTAAGTCATGGTGGAGCCTAGAAACAAGGTTATTCATGTTTTATTATGTTGTTATTTTATTAAATGATGACCATTGAAAAAGATATGATTTGGAGACATGTATTGGGACGCCAAGTCTAGAAGGTGTCATGAAATGTAATGAGATGAAATGAGGGGAATTTGGGCGCCATGTGAATTTGAATTTGAGTGTAATATTCTCCTTAATTTTTTTTTAATTTTTTCAATGAGATTTACAGAGCAAGCACAATAACCCGTTAAGGTTAGAGAAATAATCCAAAGCAATTGAAGGGAACCCTTCCACCTTTTGTTCACCGAGAGCCCAATCTGGGAGAGTGAGAGCATATGGTGTTCCGGGGATCGTTAGCACCATAAACCAAACTGAAATTACAATGCACGGGCTGCAAGCCAGCCCCTTTTGCTTATCCGATAGGGTAGAACTAAACTTCTTGGCGGTAAACCAGCCAAGGAAAGCAACAAGAAACTTAACCCAATCACTCTACCGCGTATTTCAGCGAGAGGACATTACATAAAACTCATCACTCTACTGCATATTTTAGAAAGAGGACAATATCACTCAACCACTTATTCAGTGGGAGGACAAAAGTTACAAATATCAAATATAGGCGGCAAGCCAGCCTCTTCCACTTGTTCAGCGGGTATGAATACAATCCAAATGTGGTTGATAGTACTACTATTCAACCTTACAAAAAAAAGGAAAGATAGAATACGAGAATAATGCTGATCACAGAAGATCACTATCACCAAACCAACTCAAACACCAGCTTCCTAAAATCTGATATAAATGACAGCAGGCTGGAAATGCATAACCAGCAGCACAAAAACACACTAAAATGCTTCCAACTCTCATCAAACTCACTCAACACTCCCCACAACACACTCAAACTGACACTAGGAATGAAACAACCAATAACCAACTGTAAATGAGCTTTAAAACATCCCAAAACACCTAACACGCATCCCAATGCACTCCCAAAACCCATGCCTAAGCTGGAAAAGTACGATTTGCATTATAAAATCAAAGACTCAGAATTAGGGGCTGCAAACTTACAAAACATATCGCCTAGTACATAGAATAGTTCGAGTCAGTACCCAGAATGATAAGTCGCACAAACAGGGAGGTAGGATCGAATCTTTGCTTCAGCCACACTAGAATCAGCAACACTGAAAATTACAGCAGCAACCAACTCTTCAAATCCACACCAAACGCAATCCACAGGAACACCGAACAGTTCACAAAATCGAACCGCAACTAGGAGAGAGGTCTCACACTCGAAACTGCAAAGGAAAATCTAGGAGGTTTTCACCCTCGAAGAAGTCTGGAGTCATTCCGACAGCATAACATTATAATTTCTTTGGATGATCAAATGAGGAGCCAAACACCTGCATATATAGATTTCCAAGTCTGAAATTCAAATTCAACTCCCTCCAAATTCACCTCTCCAATTTGCATTTCATTTCCAATGGTGGACACAAGCATGGCGTCCCCCCCTTAAGTCAAAATCATGCCTAGCAAAGGGGACCACTATTTTTGGCATAGAATATACTTTGTTGAAATAAAATAAAGTCTCCTTATTCATTTCGGCGTCCTCCTTCATGATACCAAAAATTCACCTCGCAGACTTAGGATAAATCATAATATGTACAATTCCCAACATCATTAATCAGTAATAAAATAATTAAATATTAAACCTTAGGATAAGGAAATAATATTTAATTGAATAACTTATAACTCCAATACTGATTATCAACAAAATCCAAGATGAAGCTGAACAATGAAGACCATTGAACTATGCTGGATCAGGACCCTGTCCAAGACTACTAAAAATAGAAATGCCCAATATTGCCACTTACTAAAAATAGTAAGTCATGAAATACTGCTCCGAAAAGCATGATCTTCGCACCTAGAGAGAGAGCTTGGCAAGCTCAGTAAAATTGCATCATCCAAACAACCAAACCCTAACTTACTAAAAATAGTAAGTTCACACTTCACCAAAGAGTCAATTGCATGTTATGCCACACTGGAGTTCATGGAAAACCCAAAAGGAAACCACAAGTAGGATTGAAGAATTCCCTCTTGACTATAACCCAAAAAAGCTCAAGCAAAACTCCACAAAAGTTGGAAACCCTAATTGTCCTTTCCAAATAGCCTATGGGTCTCCGAAATAGGCCAATGGACCACTGGATGCATCATCACTGAGAAGGGGACATTACATTGAGCCTCCATAATCTATAAATATGAGTGTTGGGCTTCTCATTTGGTATCCATAAAAAAATATAACGAATTGCTGCCAAAATTTCAAATGAAGCTTCGGGGAATGCATACCTCCTAGCCATTGCTTGATATCTTGCTTGCAATACAACAACTAGTCGAGCCAGAGACTGCTCTTCATTTAGAAGAGTGGATTTAAGAACAATGTTGAAGATTTATGTATTAATTTCTGATGTTTGGAGTGTTTTTTGAGTGTTCAGGTTGCTGGTTATGTAAGTGTGCTGAAGTAGATTATTGGTCGCTAGTCTCTGTGTGTTCGTCAATTCATTCTAGATATTCGCTCTAATTTTTCCTTCACCCTAGGCGATGAATCCTACCAATTTGCAGATTTTAATTTGCCCCATTGAATTTTATAATGCAAATTGACCCCTCATGCTGGACTGTACCATGTCATGGCTGCCTTGGGATGCTTGCTGAAATGTTTGGGCATTTTGGTTGCTGGTTTGAGGTTCTAGTTTAGTCGCCTCCTTCATAGTTTTCATTTGCTTATGTTCGTGAGTCATTCTGTAGTGTTTCAGTGGAGTTATGAGCATTTCAATGTTTTTTGTGGTGGCTGTTTTTGTGTGTTATGCGTGCTAGAAATTGTATTTTCAGAATGGAAGTCAATAGCTTGGTATTTATCTATGGGTGTGTGTGAGTTCGTTGAGTGTGATGAGCTTGGTAATACTTATCAGCAGAAGACAGTGTCATTTCTATTCTAAGATTTACAATCTCTTCATTGTAAAGCTGGTTAGTAGTACTAACAGCTATTTCTGGATTGTAAGCAAGACCCACTGAAAAAGTGGAAGAGGCCAACTTGCCGCCTATATCTGAATTTTGTGATAGTGTCCTCCCTCTGGATAAGCGGTAGAGTTGATTGTTAATTTCATTCCTAGTCCTCCTGTTGGATAAGCAGTTGAGTGATTGTTATTTCAGTTTCTTGGCTTGTCCTTGGCCGGTTTGCCGCCAAGTGGTTTTCAGTGTTTTCAATACCCCGCTGTATAAGCAGAAGGGGTTGGCTTTCTGCCCAAGCATTGTAATAATTTCCAGTGTTGTGAAACAAACGATCCCCTCAACACCGTATGCTCTCACCTTCCCATATTGGGCACTTGGTGATCAGAAAGTGGAAGGGTTTCATTTTCAGTATTATTGTATTTTCATTTGCTAACCCTAACGGGTCCTTGTTGTGTTGTAAACTAGAAATTATCAAAAAAAATTGTGGGGGTATTACACAATCTAGAACATGTTTACTGATTCTGAAATTGTCTTCTTCAACCAATGTCAAGTAGGTGTGCATCTTTTTGTATATATCGCCTTAACATGATATTCTAGAATGAGGAGAGGTTCTACATGGTGGTCTTCTCTTTCTTGATTGTATAGTAGTCAAACTCTCAGCCCACACACTCATTTCACCATCCTCCAATTCTGTATTGAACAACTCCCTTTTATGCATGTTCACCAAACTAGGGTGACTTAGGAAATAATGCCTTAAATATAGCTTGTCTAGTCTAATGTATATAGTAATACCAAACAAGTGTTGGTTTTTTCAAACAATGCTGTTATACCCATTGTATTGTAATAACACTTGGCCGTTTCCTATAGTGACGTGTCTATAAATACTCACACGTGGATTAGGGTTAAACACATGTGAGAAATATCTTATTATTGTGAATGGTTTGAGTCAATACTGTTAGAGAGTGTAATTTTTTGTGGGCCTTTTCCCCAAAAAGAGTGTTCTTGGGTAAAATCTCTTATTATGTGGTGAGTGTGCCATTGTTTCTTTTTGCTGCATTCAAGATTTTGTTAGCATTGCTTTTCTTTGCATAGATGTACCAGTTGTATTTCTCTTCAACAAGAAGTTGGTGCATAAATAGAAATATAAACATCAAAGTAGACACTACAATATATAACACAAAATATAAGCACCAATAATTTTATTGTCGAAATAGTAAAGTACATCAATAGATAAGGCCAGAGAACTTGCATACGTAAGAGCCCACCTCTGAGCCTAAACCACGACCCTACATACAATGAAGTCAATAGGTGTGGAGGCTAGACAACCATCACCGACCACCCAATGACCTATTCTAACCAAAAAAATTAAGGATGGTCATACACTAGCACGACTTACACTTTGGCAAACAGGTGACTAATCATTGCTTTGTTACGAACTTTAATTTAGTTTCTCCTGACCAACCAACTACAATATGTTGGGCCATGTCTGACAACATAATATGCCAAAATTAATTGTGATGCCCAAATTCAATTTGTTCACTTTATAACAATATAAATGCATGTTCAAATATGCAACTTAATGCTTGTTACTCACATGTAGACTAATCAATCTATGTGCTTCTGAATGTAGACACTATAAGCGCTTGAAATTATTGAATAACATCTTTGTTAGTTCTCTTTATATTTAAAGATTTATCATTATAAATCATATACCCTCTTCAATTCCAGAAGCTCAACTTCTTGTTTTAGCTTTAGCTTCTGCAATTTTTCCACATACCAGAAGTAATGTGAAATTAACAAGATCATGTATATCGTTGAACCTTTGTTAAGTTCTTTATGGTCTAATAAGACAAATTATTTGATTGCATAGACTGCTCATGTGAAGTTAGAGAGCATGGTCCATGAATTGATGTTGATTTAAATGTTTGAGCTGGACAACAGAAAGGCCATGGAGTTCCTGATCATATTTTGAAAGAAGTACGAGACTTGTGCCGTGAGTTTTTTCATCGTCCTTCTGATGAGAAAGAAAAAATTAAGATGAGCAGTTCAACAGGATACAGGTCAAAGTTGATAGTTTTAGCACCTATTATGGAAAGTTGTATAACTGAATAATTTTTTTTTTCTATTAAAAGAAGAGCTTTGAATCTTGATTATTGAACTTGTCACAAATGTATATAAGTATGGAATTGACATGAGTCAAATTCATATGAGGGACAATTCTGATTCTCACATGAATGAGTTTGTGATTGTTGAAGGCAGAGGATATCAAAGAGTGGGAGAAAATGTAACACTTGGCCAACCTGACCTGCATGAAGCTATTGATGTAAGGCATTATATTGTTTGGATTATTTCTAAATAATATTGGGAAACAATCTGGGTTCAAATAAGAGTGAAACTTCTCTCATAACATATCATATACTTCTTTAGTTTTTATAGGAGACTATATAATTATACATTTGATGCTTTTTGTGTTGATAGTGTTATAAGAATATGAAACCGGGAGCTTATGGAGAGCTTGGTAAAGTACTGGAAGGATCAAACTTGTGGTAAGAATTTGTATTTATTCTATCATATATTAAATGATTGTATAAGAAGTTTAGGTTGCTGATAAAGTACAGCTAAAGCATATTCACAATCAAACCAACAAAGAAATATTCAAGATATGAAAATGTTAGGATAAGGATTTGACACTTTATTCATATGGCATAGCATGCACATAGGTTTTAAGAATATAAACAACAATACCAATATGACTAGGGAGAGTACATGTAAGAACTCCTTGAACATATTTCCCAGCACAACATAAATAGGAAGTCGCTTAAGGTGTGAAAGACCATCACAGGCACAAGTTCTAATTACAACCAACATAAATTATATATGCTCATACAAAATTAATGACTATGCAATTCTAATTATTAATTATTTTACCCAATTACAACAAAACATGAGAATTGCTCAAGTAGGCCAAGTGACATAGCAAAACATATTACATGCTATGTCAAAACTAAGAAAGCCAGACTGTTGCCTTCAATTGCAACAATCTTATAGGTTTATTTTAGTATCTTTAAATAATAAAAAAGGCGAAGTAACGAAAATAATTGAGATATAATGTGAGAAGGTATGTGTTGGGATCTTTCTCAAACGGCTGGGAAAAAAATACATAAAGGTGAAATCATGCTAAGATTTATGCTACCTGTTGAATCGGCTACTATGTGATCATGTTTCACTACCCTGTGTGCAAATGAAGGTGCCATATAGACATTGGTATGTAGTGATTGTTTATTGTAAATAGTTTTGTCATCTGAAGTTTCGTCTCCTATGTCAAGCATCAAGCATCAAGCGTCATAATTATTAAATTTGCAATCTTTCATTAATTCAAACTAAAGAAAGATATTAAATCAATTAGAGTAAATTGATATTATGATGATAAACCTAATTATTGGGCAAGTAGTCGGAAAGTTATTTGGAAATCTAGAATCAATGCTTTTTGAAGACTGGAGGAAGTTGAACTTAGATGTAGTCTCCAAAGGAAATTGGGGACGAGTGAGAATTTGAGGACGACACAAGTGATAGGTTGTATTGGTATGTTATGAGCTAGCATGATGCTAGAGGTATAGGAATTAAGCTTGATCTTTGTCATGTCTTATCTTTTTGGCTTGATTAAATTGATGAAATAAACTTGATTTTAATATTACTTAATTATCCTTGATTTATTTAAAATGATTAAATTTGTTAGAAATAATGTTTATTTAAAATGCAAATGAAAAGATGATGATCAATTATGATATTATTATATTTTTCTCTACCAAGTACATATTTCAGCTATGGTTTTGAGAGCTGGTCTATTGATGTGCCAATGAGTTTGGTTGAGTGCAGATTAGAGTAAAAAGGTGGGAACATGGTTGAGGAGAGGAGTCTAGCCATTTAGTAAAGGATGGACATGATGGATACCTAAAGCACACACCACGTAGTTTCATGTAGAAATTGCATTTGAATGATATAATGATGTTTTCTGAATGATTGATGATGCTTATATATAATTATTATCGCATTGTTTTAGTTAATATGAAAATGAAAATGAATCTGCATACCTTGTTTGTATCCATGTATTCACACCTGTATACCTTTGTTTTAATATCAAGTACATATCGACTTCCATTGGATATGGAAATTGTTATCTTGGTTACGATAACATGTTTATATATGCTCATGCTTGAAAAAGGGATACTTGATATCAATGAATAATATTCCTCCTTTTTAAATACACTTGTAATATATATATATATATACACACACACACACACTTATGAACACGTATACCGGTATGGCCATAGACATACATACCATTACAAGTGCCAATGTTTATATATTTACTAAGTCACAATCTAGCTTAGAGGCTGATTTGTTTTGAAATAAAAGCTCACTTCATAGCATAAATAATATGCAATCAAAATCAAGTGTTGTATTATCCTTAAACACCAAAATCATATGGCTTTATATTCATTAAGTTGGCGTGTATATGTTTAACCAACCTCATATGTTATTGAAGATTTCATAGCAGCCATTTATAGGCATTAAGGGTAGTGAACCAGTGAATTTGAGCTGCAGCAAAAAATTCTTGACAAAATGTTTTTTATTAAAATGTATGTTGCTAATATTGACTGGAATGATAATGCCTTGCTCAAGGCATCTCATATTCTGCTGAAAACTTATTCTAAATAGTATAAGTGTGGAAATATTACTCCCCACTCAGCTAAAACATATTGCCATTTGGCTATTTCAAATTGCAAAGCATTACCACTAAGGCTATTCTTGGCATTCAAATGCATAAGAAAAGAGGCCGATTAATTTGAAAACAATATAGCTGAAACATATTTGAATAGAGCATTTTCTTTCTGAGACAAATTGTTTTACCAGATTTGCATGAGTTATCATGACTTTCTGGTAGCACTTGAGCTATCAAAGGTGATTCAATAAGCATAGGAAGAAATATAATGGCTATCATTACAAAAATAAAGAGTCTTGTAGCAAGCATAGAGAGGAACTAGACCAATACGTAGACCTGGCTAGAGAGATTTCACCATGAATTTTTTTATCATTCTTCACTGAATTTTCACTACAAACTGCTGTTATTTTCCAAGTAGGGTTTATTCCTCTATTTTTCCATTTGAAATGTTTATGTATGCTTCATTTAAATCTGATTTTATGATGAAATAACCTGAATGTTATCTCTGTCTACAAATCCATTGTTAGGCACAATTCTATGCTAAAACACACACACACACACACACATATATTTATAGCGTCCTAAATTATACTTGTTGTCCTCATTTTTGTTTTCAAAAATGAAGAACCATTACATGAAATTTTTTGTGAAAAAATGAAAACTTTTACTTTATGGCATGCTTCCCGAGGCAAATTTTTGACTAATCCTTGGATTGGCTTAATCCTTAGTCCATCCTTGAACTACGTTTCAAATTTCGTCAAATTCTGGGTTCGTTTGCTATGTCTTTCCTTCAATCGGGTTTTAAAATCCCGATTGCAGGTGGAGAATTTTTCTTGAACTGCAAGTTTTAATGATATTCATTGTTTTGGTCTTTGTAGAGGAATTTTTGGCTTATTACATGTGCACTTTTATTTAAAAGATGTTACTTGCAATTTGTTTTAAATTTCTCCTTTGTTGTTTTTATTATTTTTATTGTTTTTGGTCTTGTTTAGTTAAAATAGGGATTTTTTGGCTAAATTACAAGTAAACTTGTAGTTCTCTCCAAAAACCCCTACTTTAATGGTTTTTACATGTAATAGGAATTTTAAACTCCTATTACATATGTGCAAGTAAGTTATAACTTGTTGTAGGGGTTTTATTTCCCCTTTACAAGCGCATAAAACTTGCATCTCTCTCCAAAAATCCCGATTTTGCCTTGTTAGTGAAAAAGTGACAATTTAAAACTTGCACTTTGGTCTAAAAAACCCGATTTTGCTCATAAAGTGCATTTTTGACATTTTAAACTTGCTATTTGGTCAAAAAATCCCGATTTTGCCCAACATGTTGAAAAAGTGGAATTTTAACTTGTTATTTCCTCCAAAAAACCCGATTTTCATAGGTTCATACAAATTAAAACTTGTTATTGGTTCCAAAAAACCCGAATTGCAAGGGAAAACGTTTTTTTGAAGATTTTGGCCAAATTTTTGTGGAGATTTTTTGGGAGATAGAAGGCGTTTAGGATTCCTTCCTATTTCCATGCATTTTTAGACACCTTTCACACCACATGGAGGTTAAGTTTGCTGGTTTTTAGGTTTATAACAGCAAACACGTTTTTGCCAAAAAACCACGTTTTTCTTTATTAAAAATGCCACGAATCAGCAATGTTATGAATCGTTTTGGCTTGGTATGCTAAGGTATTGAGGTTAGAAAGAGTCTTGGCCATTTTCCATGCCATTTCTCATGCATTTGTTGCGACGTTTTTCAGTTTTGGGCATTTTTTCAAAAACGTGGCTAGGGTTTTGGAATACGGTTAATTTCTTTTTAAGAGATATTCTTCTTTATTTCAAAGATTAATCATCTTGTTGAAGAAGCATTTTCAGATTGGAGCAAGGTAAGATTTCTTTTCTTCTTGTTTCATTTTTCTTGTTTTCAAATATGTTGGTTCTTCCCCAAAAACCGGTTTTTGTGAGAAAGATTTTCCCCTTTGTAAAACAATTTTAGAATTGCGTTGTTCTTCCCCATTTTCCCTCTTTACTTGTACTCGGGATTTTAAATCCCGATTATAAGTTGGATTTTAAATCCCGATTATAAGTTGGATGAAAATCATTGTTTTTCCTTTACGGATAAAAGATTTAACCATCTTTTGTTGAAATTCCAAGTTGCAAAGATGAGAAATACCCATCCTTTCAAAATTGGGTTTTTAGAACCGGATTACATGTTGAAAGTTCTTCCCATTTTCTTGAAGATGATCTTCCCAAAATCTTTTCGTATTCATTTCCATCATCCGTACGTACCATTTCATCCACTCATTTCACACCTTCATTCATTTTCCCCATTTAAAGTCTACTTGCGGTTAGCCATCCAGAACCCGAAATTGGTCCAAAATGCACTCAAAAAACACTTGAAAATGAGTTCTAAAGGTCCAATTACAAGTGCAAACTTGTGTTTACCCATTACACATGAAGTTGCATGTTTGTTCTCCACAATTGCAAGTTAATGCTCTTGTTTTTCCCACACATGTAATGCAGCTTCCAAAACCTGAAATTCACTTGTGAGCCCATTTTCGCATCAATTTATCCCTTCCCTTGTCAGTCCGGTTTGCACACACGATTTACCAAATCAATGGATTAAGGCATGGGCCTTATTTTGCAAAAAGATTTCAAGAATGAAGGATGCTACAAAAAAGAGATACAACAACAATTCATGGTTGAGAGCATAGAATGCTTTCAAGACAAAGATGGTCATGACATGAAAAGAGGAAGGCAACCCTTTCCCTCCTGAAAAGATAGTACTACCCCAAGCAAGAAGATAAGGATGCAAGTTCCTGTCCCAGTTCAAGATGTCTTTACCAATCCAAAATACTTCAACTTCTAGCATCCTGAAGCGACATGAAGATCATCACAGACAAAGGATGATGCAATTAGAGTCGTGTCTTTAGACACATGGAATAGTTTTAATTATGCATTTGTAATTTTTTTTTGACAAGTTACATGTAAAAGTATTTTTTGTAAAAAGCAAGTTACACATTACTTGCACTTTTGTAATTACATGTAAGGCAACTACAAGTTGTGTCCGATTAGGACTGTAGTTGGAATAAGTCTTAGTTAATTATTGAGGTCTTAGTTAGTTATTGAATAAGTCTTGGTGGTTGAGAGAATCTCTCAAGTTAGTTAGGATCCTCCCACCTTTTTCTCAAGGCTCCTCTCCTATAAATAGAAGAGAGGGTCTATTGCTTTCCAAAAACTCTGCCAAATTTACAGCAAGAAGTCTTTGAGCTTATGTATGTGAATTTAAGGTTTTGAAGAATAATAAAGAAGGATTACTCAAGTTTTGAGTTTTTGAGCTACATGTTTGAGTTTGAATCTTTTATTTCTTCTATGCCAAGTGTTTCTAAAGGAGCTTAGTCCAATCTGATTTGAAGTCTTTGAGCTGCAAGTAGAGAAGATTAATTAAAATAGGAAACTCTCTTGAAGGAGCAACAAGTCTTTGAGCTTGCATCTATTCTTGAGGAAAAATTACTGTTTGATAAGAAATAGCAGCAAGTCTTTGAGCTTGCATTAGTTCTTGTCTTTGTGTTGAAAGAATAGATTATTCCAGTCTTTGAGCTGTTATCTTTTATTCGTTGTAAAATTTAGTATAGCAAAGGGTAGATAGGACTTCCAATAGTCAAGTCTTTGAGCTTGATATTGTTGTCCCATCCCGAAGGAAGTGACGAGAGTCTTTGAGCTTTCAGGAAACTTCATTTCCTTTCTCTCATTTTACTTGAAAGTGGTTACTGTTGTTCATATTCAATCGCTATCCTTTTCTGTGAAGAGAAAATGATATTGTCTTTCTTGAAGAAAGAAGGAAGGTTGTTGTCCCATCCTGTTTTTATTTCAGTTTTAGTTAGATAGGGGGAGCCTTCCCTTAATTAGGAGAGTTTTTACTCGTGTGCTGTGGTTGAAACCACAATTTTGTATATTTCCCCAAGTGTACAAAATTTTCAACCAACAATACTCGCCTACAATTTTGTCCTCACTTGGAAGTCACTTTGGCGCTTTGGCTTCCAAGGCCTGATTGAAGTGCTGATTTTGCTCACACAACCTATCAAACATGCTTTTTCACTATCCCCACAGTCTCCCCCAACCTGGAGCCCTGATTTCTAGGACCATGGCACTGGGTGCCTTGGTCCTAAATCAAGACCATGGCGCTCAGTGCCATGGTCCTCTCAAAAAGGGCCCAATTTGGGGCCTCATAATGGTCACTTAATTTCAGTGGGGACCTAGACCCTGTGTTAGCTTGTGTCGGAAATTCAATTTGTTTTTCGACAAGCAAGTATAAAAGGAGGTCTACTCCTCTCATTAAAAATGAACCTCATTCAAGATCTCAATTACACTTTAGCAAATTCAAGTGAGAAAGCAATCAGTCTTTCATCAAGCATGGAGCAAAAGTGAAGTCAAGTTTCAAACATTGGAGATGACATCCATGATCTATGTTTTATGAAGACAACCTACATGAAACCCTAATTCCTTTGTGAAGGTCAAACAAAACTTCATTGAGGTATATCATTAGTGTTTCAATCATTTTCAGCCTTTCCCTCAAAAGAAAAGTATTTTACTATAGTCTTTCATTACATTTATCAATTCAATTTCATGGTTAATTCCAAAACCGGGGTTTTACCTAAGGGTAAATCCCTATTCCCAACAATTTTCCTTCTCTCTGTGTGCAAGAACAAGTACAAATCTATACTCAGGAGGATCTACAGAGTTAACAATGATGAACAAATTCAGCTTTCAAGAGTGGAAAATTCGGAGGACTATGGCGAATTAATACTACTTGGTCCCGAAAAATCAGGTTGAACTTCTAAGAACAGATTCTAGACAACTTATTTTGCCCAAATCTAGGTTAGTGGGTCTATGCGACACTTGTAGCTTACTGTTTTTGTCAGAATACTTCAATTATCACCTATTTTTCCCTAATTATCAAACAATCAAATCAAATCAATCTAGGAAGGAGAAAGCCCCTACCAAAAGAGCCTCGAATCTGATCAAAATCTTAGTCTTTTGAGGCTAGATCTATTAGATTCCTACTCCTTCCAAATGTATTGGTGAATTAGGTCATTTAGTGGTTTTATTATCTTAATTTAACCCTAACCCTAACCCTAATTTTTCACCATTACAATACCTTTATTCGTCTAGTTATTGAAATAAATTTGAGAAATAATAATGTAGATGAATCGATATCTAGGTAGGCATCCTTACTAAGAAAGAAAGAAAATCTGAAACAAAACTCCTTTCTTCATTATAGAAAACTTAAACAATAGGAATAGATAGGTCAAACAAAATGTAACAAAAACCCAATTTCATCTTCTCTGTAAACTGAAATTGTGCATGTTGGTTATTCTCAATTGAAATTCTGTTTTCAACTTCTCTGTAACTTGAAAGGGAATAGAAAACCGTTATTATAGTTAAATACAAACAGAAAACTAGAAAGATAAAGCATATTAAACAACTTCATTTCAAGTATTTTGACTGCAACTGTATCTGATTTGTTTTGTGACTGTTATTATTACTGAAATTACTTGTTTTTATTAAGAACCTATGCACATATATATGCATATTATGATATATATATATATATTATATATATACGTACATCTGTCATCCCTTCTTAAATGCATTATTATACTTTGAAATGGAATCTGCATCATACCATTATCTTGCATATGAACAGCAATGTAGTGAAATATAAATTATTATTTTGCATATTCATAAATAGCCATGTAGTGAAATGTGTTAATATCTTGCACACATAATATGATCTCAACATATGAAAAGATGCATTGGCATGATGAAAGAATGGATAAAATAGATTCAATGGCATATGTATGATTGTTTGCATTATGCGTATGTTAAGCTATGTTTCTGGGAAGGGGTGTTGAATATGGGTAAATAAAGAAGGATGATCCTCTTTTTGAGAAAATTAGCTATTTTAAAGTGCTTTGGCCAAGGCCTTGTTCATTGAAATAGATGAACTGCCAAGCAGATTTCTTAATGTGTTTCTTTGCCATCTTGATAATAGGACATTGCATTATCATATATTAGATTTGCATGTAGATGTATCAGGTTGCACCAACATTTCCATCTTGCCATTGTTTTCAGGTAGCTAGGCTCTTCGTGCATGGTTGATGGTTCTTCGTTTTATGAAGAACTCCATGGAAACATAATTTCCTTGAATCTTATGAAGAATTCCACACATAAGTCCTTCTTTGTTTACAAAATTTCTTCCACATAAGTCCTCAACACTAAACTACTTCTTGATCATTTCCTTGAATCTTATGAAGAATTCATATTCATCATTTGAAACATATGATTTTGGTTTTGCAAGCACCACTGGTTTATGTATCTGTGAAAAGGAAATCTTTTTCTGTAACATGAATGCCATCTTTGACAAAAATGTTAGACAATGCAACTCATTATGTCTACTAGTGTTATGAATTCTACATTTATTCATTGATGCGAATTCAAGCAAACTTTGGGGATGTAACTGTTCATTTAAATTCCACCAAAGTGGAAGAATATCAACTTGAAGGCTATCCTCACAACAAGAAACATGAAATTGTTGCTCATCCATTGAGAAATCCTTTTTTTTTTTGGATATTTTTTATTTTTTAATTTTTTTCTAGATTTTCAAATTTTCACTTTTATTTTTGGCTTTTTCAACATAAAAAAGATCTAGCATATCTCAAATTTAGCTTTTGAAAGCTCATTCTAGTTCCATCTTGCAGTAGATTTGAACGTGAACTACCTCCTTTCTTTTGCAAATCCGGTTAATGATCCAGTGTTCTCACCTTCCTTCTTGTGGTAATTCTGTTGGGGGGCCTAAGATAATTCCTCCACTTGAATTGATTTTCATTGAACGATTCTCCACTTGATTTGATAGGCTACAGTGTTCACAAATTTAACTACTCATACATTCATGCCTGTTGATGCCCTCCTTCTAGCACCAATTTTGTTGATGTGTTTATGACACCTCAAACACAGAATAAAATACTAAGTATTCTATCCTCCCTTGAACAAGAAAACCTTATATGCTAAATATTATGATCAAGAAAGGCTACCCCAAGTTTTCTTTAGTCAAGTCTTGACATGTAAATTGGATAGTCTTAGTGAAATGATGTGATTTTGCTGGTATCACAAAGGCATTTACGTTTCTGCAAAACAGTTGAAACTTGAAAACTAACTTTACTTCTACCAAACAAAGATCAAAAGGTAAAGGGTTTAAAGAATCTACGCTGTTCCTAAGGACAATGATGATAATAATCTAAGTTACTGGGTTCGCCCCTGGGATGTCCTGGTACGGGTCCGGGTTCGACCGGGTTCGTGGTACGGGTCCGGTTCGACCAGGGTTCGAAAAACCTAGGGTGGGTTCAACCCTGGTCGAACCCAGTCGAACCCGGGGTCGAACACAGTCGAACCCGGGCGGCTGGGCGGCCCATAAAGTTAAAAAACAAAGCAAATTTTAATTTTTTTTCAATTCCGCCTTTTAAAAAGTGAAAATTATAACCTAAAAAACACTTCTAAAACATTTTATTGACACATTTCACCTCATTTGTGTTGCAAACAAATTTTTTATGAGAGCAGGTTGAAGAAAGGTTGAACAAAATTTGGCTTCCAAGATCAAAGAGGAGGAGTTGAAGACTGATTTTAGAAGCTTCAACAAGTGTTGCAGCATCATTTCCATACATTTTCAAGCTTCCATTGGCTGCAAGAGGTAGGTTTTTAAACATTTTTTTCCAACTATTTTTGTTTTACAAATTGTCAAACATGAAACTTGAATTTTTTTTCATTATTTAGTTTTTGTTTTTGAATATGTTTATTTTATTTCTTGCCATAGGAACTAGAATGGCATCTACATCTTCCTCCATTGGCAATGAACAAATAATTGCAAAACAAAGAAATGATCCAAATTCTCCCTTATGGAAATATGTGGACATTATAAAACAACTTCCGGGAGGTGGGGGATTCCGTTGGAAATGCCATGGATGTGATATTGAACGTAATAGTTCATATTATCGAGTGGTAGGCCATTTGTGTGGAATAAAAGGAAGAGGCATCAAAAAATGCCCTGGAAAAAATGGTAAACCTATACCAGATGAGATAGTGATGAAATATATTAGGGAGCATGAGGCAACAGAAGAGAGGGAAGCCCGTAGATTGAACCAAACCGCATCAAAGAAAACAAGGGGAATGCAAGGCCCTTCTAATCCCAATATTGTAGTAGAAGACCACCCCTTCTTTGCCACAAATGAACCTCAAAGTGAACCACCCTTGACACGTAAAAGAACAAAGGGGCCTTTAGAAACCGTATTCCAAAATGAGAGTAGAGACAATGCTGATCAAGATATAGTAAGGTGCATTTATGCAAATGGGCTGTCATTCAATGTTGTCCGCTCCTCATATTGGAAGCAAATGATAAAAAGTGTTAATGAGGCACCAAGAGGGTATAAGGGCCCCGGTTATGAGAAGGTACGTGGAACATTATTGGAGAAAGAGGTGAAGAGGGTTGAAGATGCATTGAAACCCATAAGGGATTCATGGGTTGAGACAGGTGTAACAATTGTTTCAGATGGGTGGAAAGATGCTAAAAACCGTCCCTTGATCAATGTCATAGCGGTGTCCCCTAAAGGGGCAATGTTTTTGAGAGCTGTGGATTGTGAGGGCCAAATAAAAGATGGCGAATTTATTGCAGAAATTCTCATCTCTGCCATTGTGTCTGTGGGACCCCGCAATGTTGTCCAAGTCATAACGGACAATGCAAAAAATTGTAGAGCTGCTGGTTTGTTGGTTGAGCAACGCTATGATCACATCTTTTGGACACCTTGTGCGGTACATTCACTCAATCTTATGCTACAAAGGATTGGGCAAAAAATAAAATGGATCAGAGATGTGTATGCAGAGGCTGAGGACATCCAGATGTTCATCACAAACCACCACATGTCTCAAGGGATTTTTAGAACCTATTCGAATTTGGAGCTATTGAAAGTAAGTGAAATAGTAATTTAATTTTACATTTTCTGATTTTTTTGAATTTTCAATGTTAATAATATCATTGTGTAAGCTATATTGTGTATTCTTCTTTAAAGTTTGGCTTTATTTTTTAATCATTTGGCATTAATTTGTGTTATAGGTTGCTGAGACCCGTTTTGCATCAAACACAATCGTCTTAAGACGACTTGTGAAAGTTAGAGTGGCACTATGCAATATGGTGATCAGCACCAATTGGACTGTATGGAAGCAAAGTAGCACTGAGAGGGCAGGAAAAATTAGGGATAGAATATTGAATGAGAAATGGTGGGATCTTGTTACATATCTCCTAAGTATCACTGAGCCCATCATGAGCATGATTCACTATACAGACATGGATAGGCCTTGCATAGGTGAGATTTATGATGGCATTGATTCAATGCTTGAAAAAATAAAGTTCACTATAAATGAAAAAGAGAATGATCCTCAGGAGAAATTCTTCAAAGAACTAGAATTAATTATTGTAGAGAGGTGGAATAAGATGACCACTCCTTTGCACCTTCTTGCCTATACCTTGACACCTAAGTACTATAGCAATCAGTTTCTTGATAAACCAGGAAGGATTCCACCATGGAGAGATCTAGAAGTATCTGATGGGTATAAGGCAGCATTTCTTAGACTATATCCCAATGATGATTTGCGAGATGTTGTTACAAATGAGTTCATAGAATTCGCAAATGGGAATGGTCTAAGTGTTGATGCACTTCGTCATAGATCCAAGAAAGATGCTCATAGCTGGTGGTACTTCCATGGCACATGCTTCCAACGCCTACAACCCCTCGCTATAAAAGTTTTATCACAAGTAAGTTTAATTAATTAAAATTTTTAATTTACAAGTTTTAGTTTATTTATAGTTTACTTTGTCTTCATAGGTTGCTAGTAATTTTATTTTTATTAATGTATAACTTTAATTGTTTACTTTGTCTTCATAGGTTGCTAGTTCATCTGCTTCAGAAAGAAATTGGAGCACATACTCTTTCATCCACTCAGTAAAGCGCAATAAGCTGCTATCAAAAAGAGCGGAGAATTTAGTATATGTGCATTCCAACCTACGTCTTCTTTCACACAAACAACATGACTACACACAAGGGGAAACAAAGATGTGGGATATAGAGCCAGAGCATACTGATTTGGATGCTCCTGCTTCTCAGCTTCTTGCATTGACACTTGATGACTCGGAAATTAAGCCAACTTATAGTGCAAGTGCAAGTGGCATTGGCTCATGTAATGTCAATGTCAATGAGGAGGAGGAGGAGGAAGAGGATGAAGAATTAGATGATCCATTTGATGATTAAACTTTAAGTTTATATTGTTGAAAGTTGAAACAATGATACTTGAATATTTTGTCATTTTGATATTAAACTTGATGTATATGATGCTATTATCAATTATGTTATGATCATGATGCTATGATTACAAGTTTATGTTTGTTTTGTTGTTCATATGATGCTATGTGTCATGCATATTTTAATTCATGCTTATAGGCTTCACAAATATCAAAATATATATATATATATATATATATATATATAAAATTTACATGTTTTTGTACTAACGAACCCAAACGAACCCAAACCCCTTTTCAAAATTTTGCCGTACCGGCATACCGGGTTCTTTGAACCTGAACCGGAACCCGAACCCGAACCGGCAACTTAGATAATAATGGATGATGCTTGGATAGACAAATTCCTCAAACTAGGCTTTGCTTCACCATGATAACAACACAAAACTAATGGAATCTCCAAAGGTAGTAAATGATTTTCATATTGCAAGCATCCATTCTAATACCCAATGCTAGCGCAATTCAAATGAACATCCACAATCGAACTATTGCAACAATGAGGTTCAGACTAACCATGCACAACAATTGCAATCAACAAATTACAAATGGTATGAATACCAAGAAATTCATCACTTATCATTGCATTTCTCCATCAAAATCACTGAAATTCAACTAAATTTGAAGAAGTAGAAACCATGCAACATGTGAAAACAACACATATTGATCCAACATATCTTCAATGAAATTTATATGTTTATTCCAACATATCCTTGACAACAATTCCTTGTCTTCTCCTCCTACTCTACTTCTGCTTGCTAACTATCTATTACTCTATCAACTATTAACCTTTACAAATGAGAAGGATAAGCCTTTTATAGACTTTGAATTACAATTCAAGGGCTGGGATTGATTCTAAAATCAATGGCCAAGATACGGACAACAAAACCCTAATTAGGGTTAGTTACAACTAACTCCTCCTTGACCAATGAGATCATTACATTTCTTTGAATACACCCCCTTTGTAATGTCCCTTATCAGACAGCGTATAGATTATAGGATAATTAATGTTTGGTTCTTACAACAACTTAGGCATTTGGAAATGTAATCATATAATAATGATATTAATTTGCACCAAGTACACAATTACTTGTTGTGACAATATTAATATTCAATGAACTAGAGGTTGATATTGCCAATGGTAATATGAATGGTTGTTTCTGATTAGAAATATATAATATGCACAGTCAGTTACTATTGTTCGGATCTGGGAATGATGCTCTACAGGGTATATATCGCTGTAACTGATGTGAGTAGAACTTCATTTCAGGCACACGATGTTTGGCCTTCGGCCTGCTCTCCTTAAGTTTCTTCAATTGTAATGAGAAAACAATCTATAACACTATCCATGCCTTATTAAGAAAGTTTGATTGCCTACTTTATACATTGCATGGGATGTGATGCCTCCAAGAGACATGTCCTTTGTCTCTTCATAATAATCAGTTTTTTATAATTGCTGTGCTTAACTGCTGCCATCACCAATCTAATTTATGCCTCTTTGTTAACATAATTGCTGACTTTCATTGATATTTTGATGATTAACCTTTATTAATTATAAATGGCATTTATCCTTTGATTAGTCATCTTCCCCCTAAACCAATATAGTTTTTAATATTAGTCAAATTGCTGCCATTTAATAACCATCGATCAGGGATGATTAATCGATTAGTTAACTTCTGCTACCTTAATCGGTTATGAAAGATCTCTTATCCTTCCTTTATCATCAGTGATCATGTATTGGACGTCGTATAAGATTGCTTGGCTAAAGACAATGACATGATTGTATGTAGTCTTAGCCTTAATTTACTGACCATCGTTCTTTGCAGAGACACTGTGATGTGCACAGGGTTACTCAACTACTGATTAATGTTCTTCATCCATTGGCAATTATTCACTATTGACATCGCTGTTCACTATCCTTAATCGATGCTTTATTGATATCCTTACTTTGGCTTCTGTGTTCATGCTTGCCAACTGGTCATTGTTTTTGTAGTCAAGTGTATTAGTCTTCACGCTATTTGGAATGTTTTGCCAATAAATAAATTTCAATCTTCAATTACAACTTATTAAATTGGGGACATTACACCCTTTTAGGTGAAGGACCAATAAGAAACAAGGTTAGGTACATTGAATATTATTTGATGTAGTGCCACATGTCATTTGCTCCTTTGATGGGTTAGGTTCAATGCACCTAGACATGTTGAAGTGGCATCACTGGATTGGTCGATGATGACTGGGTGCCACCTCAACATATATTTCTTGTAAAGTTCCATCATTCATCACAAAGAAGTCTTTGAATCTTTATCAATATCTCTTGATACTCCACATGTCCAAGCTTGATTGGTTGTAATGGTTCATATTTCCAAATTGCATCATTTTGATCAAGTTTCTAACTTTGATTAACTCTTCTAAAACAATCTACTTTCATTGATCATTTTTTACTTTTCCATCTTCTTGTTTGGAAATTCAACTTCTTGTGATGCATTGCTGCTTTTAACCTTGGAATCTTTCACCTTGAATGTTCTTGACCTTGATTCTTTGATTCCCTTGCACTAGTGGGATGTCCTTCTTCATTTGTTTGCTTGCCTCGTTCTTCATCATTCCACAAGCTTCCTCTTGTTGTAGTTGTTATTTTTGCATTATGCTTATCCTTGAAATCCTTGATCCTCTTGTTGTTGTTGAGTCTTCATGTTGCAATGTTGATCTTCTTTTCATTCATCTTCCTTGAACTTGATTACTTCCATGTCGATGTCGTAAAGTCTTTCACATTGTAGAGTAATCCTCTTCGTTGGTCCTTTTCACATTGTGAAGTTATTGATGTTTATCCTTCATGTCTCCTTGAATGTTCATCCTAAGCGATGCACATCATTGAAGTTTCTAGCCATGATTAGTGAAAAGATCAAACACCACAAATCATTAATTTTGTAAATATAAACATATGTTAATCTTCAGAAAATGCAAGTGAATTAAAATAAACATTGAAAAATGTATGAAACTTGCACTTTCTCTTGCACACTAGGGCAGGATTGGGACGTGGTCATGGATTTCCAAGCGGAAATCCATGACCACCAAGGAATTCCGACTTGAAATTGATTCATTTTCTTTACTTGTTTCCTTGTATGATTTGATGATTTCCCCTTGATTCCCCTTTCAAGAGCTGACTTGCATATGTTCTTTCAATATAGCCTTATGTTTTGGTTGAGCCAACTTGCATATCTTGTTCATCTCCTTAAGCGCGTTTGTGCCTTAGGCAAGGAAATAGGAGCACAATTTCTATATACATGTGGAATAGCTCCCAATTCTTTGATGTTAATACCAACCTTCTTTCCCCTGGAGCGCGAATTAGGGGAGGGTAGGAAATTTGACTAGGGCGAGATTGCACTATAAAGGTGCAATAGAACCCTCCCTTAGTGTTTTTCTTTCTTATCTTGGGTGCATTTCCTATAGTGTCAAGGAATTTTGATGAGTGCATTTTAGGCATTGGAAAGGAATTTCCAAGTTGGAGTGCATTTTAGACCCTCTCAAGGAATTTCCAAATTGGAGTGCATTTGCACATTGGACAAGGAATCATGGGGCACTAATTCACCTAAGAGAAGGAATTTGAGTGCATTTTCATGTTTGTCAAGAAATGTTGAGTGCATTTTCACTATTACGGAGTTTTCATCCTTGGAGCATATTTTCACTATTGTCAAGGAATTTTCATCCTTGGAGCGTATTTCACTGTTGTTAAGGAATTTTGACACTAAATGGGCGCAATCTAATCTTAGAAGTGGAATTCTTCATGTCCTAGAATGGAAATTGATCTTTGGAAATGGAAATTGTGAATGGAATTTCACCAAGTAGAGGAAATTCCTGATTAATAATGCATCATTAAATTGCATTCCTTTCTTTGAAAGTGTGTTTCCTCATTCTCACATACTTAACATTTTCCTTGCTTCACACTTCCTGACAACCATTTGACAACATTGACAATTTTGACATCCTTTTCACATTTTGACAATTTGACAACTTTCTTGCTTTAACAACTTTTCATCTTGTGAATTTCCTCATCTCTAATTACATTTCCTTACATTTTGTTGGTTAACAGATTTTTCCTTTGATGAAAATGAAATAATCACAACTCTATTGCCCCTTTAAAGAACAAAAGAGTAACCAAACAGTTGGGTATACTTATGAAAGTTTCCCTCTGATTTTTTTTGGTACAACTCCCTCTTAGATTTTCAATGAATGAAAACAAGAAAATAAACTATGCATATACTTTTAACCAAAAAGTACCAAAGGCATTCCCACATTTACACATCACTATGCTATAAACGCGATTTTTAGAAATATAGTTCTCAAATGACAGAGCTCATAGGCTTTGTTATGTCTCGCACCCTTTCATTCAAGAGAAACTTTCAGACTAAATTTTTCATCAAATGCATAACATTTCTTAAAGAAACAAGAGACTATTTTGACAGAAATGAACTCCAAAAGAAATTCAATTTCATTCATCAAACACACAGATTTGAAACTCCAAAAATATTCACTTTCATTTATTCACAGATAAATGAGTGTTTTCTTTTTCAAAATATTGTGCAACTGTAAAATAAAGTATATCAAGTCTGAAAGCCAAAAATTCTCAGACCTTCACATAGTCTTTTTAAAACATATATATAGCCACAGACCGGCTAATTGCAGTTTAGGGAAACATAGAGTTACATAACTCTGCCCCAGAGTCGAGATTCAATTTTGAAATATAACTAGAAAACTAATTTCTAAAAATCATCCTAAAATTCATCATCAAATAAATTTAAAGGGCCTGCATGGCCGAGATTGAAGCTATGGAGTAGGATCCTCGGGCTGATTTTGTACTCCGATGGTGACACGTTTCCATTCCAGATGAGCAGCCGAAAAACTTTGTATAACAACATAGTTTGGGAGTCCGATATGAGCGATCCTTTGTCGCCACACTTCCTTGTCTTGTCGGACTTGGGCCACAATATCCGCGTGACTACCTAGGTGTTCTATGCAAAGAAATAGTAGGGACTCAATTTTCGTCACAGTTGAGAAATCTTTTGTCATTAGGGTTTTTGCTTCTCTAACATAATTATTTTTTCCCTCGAAGGATTGGGTGATAACTTCCAGACTCTCTATTGTCTTCCCATCCTCCTTCAGACATTTGATTCCTATGCATTTCAAGTCATTCTACATGGATAAAACGAGTTGAGCTAACTCGTCCCACAATTTGGCGGACTCTTCACATCCCTGCTTCACAATAGAGTTACGCCACTCAATGGTTTTCTTGCACACGTAGAGAACATTTCATCCAAGTTCTGCACATGTTTTTTTGATAAAAACTTCATAATGCCATATTTTTGCACATCATTCATTTGAGCCACCACAGCTATCCACTTTGTTTCCAGCTCTCTCATTACTGTTATGGCATTTTCATATACTTTGCTCAGGTTCTTGAAGTACTATGTGCCAAATTGAGTAATTGGTGCAGGGGCACTAGGACATTTGTCTACTTCATTTTGACATGTGTCTACATCATTTTGATTCATGGTTGTGTTAGGAATAGAATGTGCAATGTGTATATTTGAAGGCCTATTGATTAGGCCTAGGCAATGTAATAAGCCTTAAGGCCCCAAGGTGTGTCAACTTGATCAAAGGCCTTGTTTGGGCATTTTATATGTATTTTTGGTGTTTAGGGGTCTGCAACATGTGGTACGTTCATTCTTGACCTTTGGTGTGAAGGCAAGACCGAATTGTAGACAGTTGACAAAAGTTGCAAAGTTGCATTATTGTCTTAAGCAACTTTTCTTGCAAGATTTTGAAATATGGTTATCCCAATGGTTAGTTGGTTGATTGTATGTGTTGGAGGTAGTTGGAGGAGTTCCTTGGCGTGATATAAGCCTAGAGGAACAATGCCTACTGGTTAGAGAGATGATATTGAATGAATTTCTTGTCTTCAAGAAAACTGTTATTGTGTTTTCCTGCATTTTTCTTGAGTTTTCTGCTCTTGCATAATTCCTAGTGAATGGTTGTCATGACTTAAACCTTTGGCAAGTTGTAGCAGAGGTTCACCATCCACTTGGAGTTGATATGAGGTCTTGAAGCCTTCGGGTTTGGAAGAAAGTGAATTTTCTATCTCACTGGCCAAAAAAACCCTCAAAACCAGGGTTTGGATGCAAACAGTGACACAAATCAACATCTCTCTATGGGATCGATCTGAAACCTTGGAGGATGTTGATTTGACATGTATACTAGATGTTCTTGGTAGTTTTGGAGACAGGAAGTGTCATTTGTCTTTCCTAAGATGATGCCCTTGGCTTGACATCGCTCATGTGGCAAGCTTGTGCAGTAGGAAAAGAGGGTGGAAACCTTGAACAGCAGATTGAAGGATGGTCAAACTTGGCATGAGAAGGACCCTTGAACAAGTGTAGACCCTTGGCAAGTGTTATCCTTTCATTCCTTTGTGACTGGTGAAGCTTTTGAGAGCTTAAACCCCAATACCGGCTAGAAGAGGCTAAATAGGGTCAGTAGGGTTTGACCATCCGTACTCAAAACCCAGATGCAGAAGTTTGGAATCTTGTAGTAGGCCCAAAAGGGTACTCGAATATCAAATTTATCCAGGGGGTTGTTCAGGTAGGTTGTGAGACAAATCAAGAAAAGTCCAAATGGAGGGCTAATTGCTTGTAGCCCTATTTCCTAGGTCCAAAAGGGGAAAAGATCCAAAGGGATAGTAAACACCCATCTAAGGGGTCTAGATCACTGCAAATGCCATATAACACGTGTAAACACTCACATAGGTTAGATTCCACCTTTTGAGTAAAGATCCTGTTGCTTGGGGTTTGGGGCTGTTAGGTGTCCTTGGTTGAAGGGTTGCAACCTTAGGGGTAGGAGACTCCTTGTCAATTGTGAGTTGTCTTGAGTGAAGAGATCCTTGGGAAGGATCTAGGGCAAGCTCTAGAAACCTTGAGAAGGTTAAAGACATTGGTCCATTGGGTGATACCAAGTGGAGACCCTTTTTGAGTAAAAACCAAGAAAGTGATATAACATCCCAAACACTCTGCATCAGTATTCCCATCCAACCATTCCAAAAAGACTTCTGTCACCATCTTGTTCTTTTGAATTTGACCCAAGAGCTTCTAATTAGCGGGTGACTTAGGGTCAAATAACGTGGGTAGCTATGAAATTGGTTGGGGATTGGGATTGTGAATAGCATCTATATACTTAGCCATGTGCCTCAGTTTCTCCTTGAGATCTTGTTTATCCTTTTTGTCCTTCCATGTCCTTATTATTCTTTTTGTAGAAGCTTCCAAATGGTGTACATCAGCTACCTGTGATCCAGTGCCTAAATTAATCTTTTCAATGGTGAAATCCTTTGTTGAAGGACTTTCTACCTCTTTATTTGAAACAGAACGAGCTATTTCAGCAGTCCAATTGTCAGTATCTTGGTCAAAATCCATTTTTGAAATTGTTTTAAGCTTTTTGGACTTTGGAGTCCTTCCCAAACATTTACTGACCATATCCTCAATGGGAGCTGAAACAGGAACCACATTTCTTTTTTTGCTGCTGAGAGCAGTTTCTAACCATTGAGGAGCACTAGAACCTGCATCCTTTTTTGTTTGGGATTGTTTAGCACCAACATTTGCTAAGATCAATGAACCTCCAATATCTACTTCTTCTTCAGGCTTCTCAGTATCACCAACTTCTACGGTGGACATCGCAATGTTTTTCTCTATCATTATATTATTGGCCTCTGGGGACCCTTCTAAATCCACCACTACTGTATTTTCAGGCAGCTTTTTGCTCTTGTTTTTGGTTCTTGATCTGGTGATATGGGTTGGAAGCTGGCCTACAATTAATTTCATCGAACCTCTGGTAGTATTCGCCTCAACTTTAACTTTGGTGCCACTTGCAACACAAGTTTTAACGGATTTATTAGACAAAACATTTTGAACTAGAACAGGAGAATCTTTGATTACTAGCTTTCCAAGTCTCATGTTTCCATAACCACTTCTCAGTCCTATGAATAACAGGGAATGTTCTCATGTCCCATTCTATTTCCAGAATTAGGAACCCTGTACTTTCTCAGCATATTGTGGATCAATCAAATCCTCGCCATTATCTACAACCCCTGTTACATTCATTTTGAGTTGAAAGGTATTGATCTGATCCATCGTGAACTTAGAAAATGTTCTCCTCCTTACTTCAAATTCATCATTGCAATCCTTCGAGAAGTCCTCAAGTTGTGGGATGTGAGAAAAACCTTCTTTGAGAGCTAGGTCAAAATTAGGTCGAGCTGTATAATATTGAAGATTAAGCTTTTTGAAGTCAACCTCTAGGTTCAACGCATCATAAACAATTTTGCAAATATAATAACCCAGTTCAACTGGGAAAGAAACACTTGAATCTTGCTTGGCTAGTGTCCTCTTATCAATGTGAGCAAGCTACCTACAAAGTTCAATCAGCACGAAGTGGTCACACGAAGTGGTCAAGGGCAAACCTCGATAATTTAAATGGTTCTCCTTAGAACCCTCCAACTCTGATGTAAGTGAACCGAGGATACTGAATAAAATAACTCCCATATGTGCTCATTAGTTGCATAGCTTCATCAGAGTCTTTTGTTTACATTCCCTTGAAGTTCATAGATTAATCTCCCTGCAAACACATCATGAACCCTCCGGAAATTCTCATGGCACTTTTACAGCTGAAGGTGTGGAGGATAATCACAAATCTTCATTCCATCAACCCATCCCTCATGATACAAACTGGGCTAAGGCATGACACATACCAAACAATAGAACAAATATGAAGATATATAGGAGTTTTTAACTCCCGAGGCAGTTACTTAGTCCTTCGTGTAACCTTTAAGCAATTAGCTCTGCCCAATCTATATAGCATTTCTCATCTAATATGACTTGAATGAAAAAGTACATCTAGTCTTCCCAATAGAACGCATGTTGGCTCCCTTTTGCCTTATGCAACAAAATCACAATGTCCCTTACCTCCCTGATCAAGTGCTCTCTGGTTAAGGGCTAGGGTAACCTAGAACTGCCCTTCCTGAAATTTCAAGAGCCAATTCCTGGCTATGACACTCCTATACTGGGACTTCTTTTCTATGTAGAATCCATAGGACGTGGTTATCGTCCAGTCCTCATACAATTCCTTAGTAGGGATTTTCAAAACAGCCATAACAATTTCTCTATTTACATTCAATAAAACACCCCCATTTGCATTTCTAATACATCTGTGTTCTGGGTCATACCTACTCATGCACTCGAGCACTAATTCCAGGCACTATATAGTAGGAGGAAAAACAATAGCTTCTATTAACCCACTATCCACAATCTTTTCTATCATGGGTGAACCAGAGGGATTCTTAGCTCTTTCTAAGAATTCATTCAAATCAGCATGAGCTAAGGATGTGTCCCCAAATTCTGGGAGAGAACAACTGAGACCTGATTCTGGCCCTAAATTTGATGGAACGGACCTCATTTTCAAATTTTACTCAAATTCAGCACACTAACACAGACTGCAATGACACACCCACTACAACTACTACAACAAAAATTAACCAATTTCTTCTTTGAGGCACGGAAATGACAGAGACGACAGAGATTTTTAACTCACCTTTCATGCAATTGAGTGTCTGCTAATCCTGAGAAGTGAGGAAATTACCTGCAGCGCCGAACTCCCACCTTCCCTAATTTAGCTTCTCCATGAAGATACAAATTTTTTTGAGGTCGATATAAATGGCTTAAAACTCGGTTTCATGATTACCACATCTCATTCATTCGTGTCAAGTTATTGCTGAAGTGACACTTCTTACACATGCTTTTATTACAAAATACTTTGCACAATCTCTTATCAAGAAAACGATTACATCCTTAAGTGAGAATTCCTTAAAATAAATCACCGAGATTCCCAGATTATCCTCCTCCATGCCGATCATTTCCCTCTTTTGGCTTCCTGCTTTTACGATGTTTCCTTTTTGAATGTTGAACTACTGACCCATTGAACTCTTGAACCAACGAAGGTTCAAAGGTTCAAGTTCATTCTCCGCATGGACTTTTCTGAACAAGTTAGACTTGCCGCAACTAAGACATAATACACACAAAGACTCAATGAACCGATGAACTCTTGAACTAAACTCCAGGTTCAAACAAAAGGTTCAAAGACGCGAACACTTAGACATAAAGACGCATTGGCCGAGACAGACTTAAAGCAAAAAGATGACAACTTAAGAGAATTAATTATGTTGAATTAAACACACATTATCTCGGCACAAATATACCAATATAAGAAAAATCAATGAGTGCAAAAATAGGGGGTAACACATTTAAAGATCACCCTCCCAAGGATCCTAGACTTAGACTTCCAATCAATGATTATCCTTGGCAAGGATAGACTCTTACACCTACTCCATGGATTGAACAATGCATTCTCATCCGAATTTACAAGACATCACCTTCCTTATCTGAACTAGGAGACAAATTGATTGCCAAGCTAAGCAAAATACTAAGCAAACCCCTAATCCAATAAGCGAAAATTTGGGGTCCCCATTTGCAATGGGGCGATGTATGAAAACGTAACACAATAGAAGCTAAAAGATGATAATTGATGCCGACATGAGCACCTACTATAAATAGTACTATTCTCTGAGAACCAAAGAGAACAAACCTAGAAAGATCAGTGCCATCCAAGAATTTAGTATAAATAGTAGTGTTCTCTGAGGACCAAAGGGAACAAGCCCAAAAAATTCCAGAAAGATCGATGCCATGCAAGAACTTACTATAAGTAGTAGTGTTCTTTGAGGAACAAAGAGAAGAAAACTAGAAAAACCCATAAAGATCGGTGTCATGCAATCACTTTTTATAAATAGCAACTACTATCAAAACCCACTGAAACTAAGAACTGAGCTCACCACGAACCTTGGAACCTTCCCAGTGCATCAAGGAATCTACGAATTTTTTTGAAAAACTGGTCAATGCTCTCAGAATGGGATGGCGTAAGAATGGGGACATTACATAATATAGTAGAATACTATGGCACAAGAAAAGGAAAACATGAAAATGATAGAGCTTATAATTGTAGGCTCAATTACTTGTAATGTTAGAAAAATAACCTACTAATGGGCTAAAGAAAAGATAGTTAATTGAAGGCCTTAAGTAAAAAAACGAATGTCATACCACCATCATCATATGGTAAAGTGTATAATAGAGAAATGGGTATAGAAAGTGAAGACAATATGTCTTCAAGATTTAAAAGACAAATGCATGAAGATGATGGTCTAGACGGAAGTAGTGATAGTGAAAGAGGAATAGTACAAACATTAAGGAGAGATATCCTTCAAATGATGAAGGAATTGAAGGTGGAAAAGATCAAGAACCTGGATAGCAATAAATACAATGGAAATATAATATTGCAGCAAAAGGTAGCCAATACTTCAAATGATGAAGGAATTGAAGGTGGAGGAGAAGAACCTAGATAGCAATAAAAACAATGGAAATATAATGCTGCAGGGTATGAGCATGGAGTTGTGTCACACTTTGGGCCAATTGAGGGTAGTCTGGCTGAACTGAGTCCGCCTGGACTGTAAATGTATTGTAATTTCCAATTTAATGGACAGGTTATATGCAGGATGGTGTATTTGAATTTTTTATTATGTCAATGATACTAATATTGTAATCTTTCACTTTTATTGCAGGTAAGGAGAATGAACATTTATCGATTTCAATGACATCTCCTTTGATTGGAATGTTGTATAAGTAGTAGGGTGGCCACGATCAAGTGGCACCTTGATCGGACATGTCTTTTAGACATGTCCGACCAAGATGTCACTTGGTCGTGACCCCTGCTAACCAATTCATAAATAATTGGTGCTTCAGACATACCTGATAATGAATTGGTATCTTAACAGCGTTTATATCATGCCCGCTAAAGAATCGGTGTCATTAATGATAACAGCGTTTATACTATGCCTGATAATGAATCGGTGTCATTAATGATAACAGCGTTTATACTATGCCCGATAATGAATCGGTATAATTGCTGATGATAATAGTGCTTAATGACAATAGTGTTTTAATCATATCTGATCGATATCATATGTTAATTGTTACAGATGAAACATACCCGATTATGAATCGGTATCAAAGCATATGGATTAATAACATAAACAATAACAAAAGTTGTTAGTATTGTATGCTATCGGGTTAACACCCCGATAGCATATTAATGCCGATATGAATCGACATTAATATGCTATCGAGTTAATAGCCCGATAGCATTATAGATTGACGCTTAACATAGTTAAGCAGGTCGTCAATCTAATCCAATATTAATATCATGATTGTGATCAAAACATAAAGCATGAAATGAGTAAACAGAACATAGGAGATTACTGAGTTAGAAGGGTCTTATCTTGCCGAGGCTACTAATGCTTTAACCTACTAATGGGCTAAATAATACTAAGATTAGAAGGGTCTTATCTTGATAGAGCTTATAATTGTAGGCTCCATTACTTGTAATGTTAGAAAAATAACCTACTAATGGGCTAAAGAAAAGATAGTTAATTGAACGCCTTAAGTAAAAAAACGAATGTCATACCACCATCATCATATGGTAAAGTGTATAATAGAGCAATGGGTATAGAAAGTGAAGACAATATGTCTTCAAGATTTAAAAGACAAATGCATGAAGATGATGGTCTAGACAGAAGTAGTGATAGTGAAAGAGGAATAGTACAAACATTAAGGAGAGATATCCTTCAAATGATGAAGGAATTGAAGGTGGAAAAGATCAAGAACCTGGATAGCAATAAATACAATGGAAATATAATATTGCAGCAAAAGGTAGGCAATACTTCAAATGATGAAGGAATTGAAGGTGGAGGAGAAGAACCTAGATAGCAATAAAAACAATGGAAATATAATGCTGCAAGGTATAAGCATGGAGTTGTGTCACACTTTGAGCCAATTGAGGGTAGTCTGGCCGAACTGAGTCCGCCTGGACAACCCCCGGGCCATGTGGTGCCTACGTGGTACCGAAATGGCATCGAGAGTCCGGCCTGACTCAGTCTGGCTAGACTCAGTTCGGTCAGACACCCTTAGTTCAAATGAGTCCATTCAAAAAAAATTCATTTTTTTTTTATAGTTTGAAATGAGGGTAGTCTGGCCGGACTATCCTGTGTCATGTGATGTGGCACAAAAAAAGGTGAAAAACTCTGTATTTCTAAAACTTTTCACTTTTGCTCAATTTTTCTTCAAGCAGAATATTTTTTTACAAAAATCAAAAAATACTTTTTTGTAGAGCTCGAAATCACAAATCTAGACAATTTTTTTAGTATTTTGATGAATTTTAATATTTTTTTATTAATTAAACATTGCGAGTAGCTTTTTAAAGTTTAAAAAGAGGCTGATTAGAAATTTAAAAAAAAAGTATTAAATTATATTAAAAAAAAATTTAAAAATTATTTTTCACTAGATGAGAGAATCTTCTAGAAAAGGGCTTTTTTTTTTTGGTTAATGATAAATTTAGTAGTCAAAGGTGACGCCGAATGAAAACTGTTAAATTTAGCTATGTTGGACTTCAAAATATTATAACTAGAAAAATATAAATCAAAATTATTTTATTTATTTTTAACACCATATATATGTTCTCTATTTGGAAAAAAAATCAGAAAAAAATAAGTTCGTTTTCATTTTTTTTGGTGATACCAACTAGAAGCCCTGATTTTCAGCATTTTTCAGCAATGAAAAATCTCTCTTTGAATTTATAAAAAAAAAAATCATATTTTTCCTAAATTTAAAAAAAAATAACAAACATAAATTTCATTCATGAAGAAATATGTGATAGTCAGTGGGCTGTCGAGATGGAAGTTGAGTATGAAATGCAGTTAGGGTCTATGCTTGAACCTCTAC
The DNA here is from genome assembly GCF_030272615.1 of Cryptomeria japonica. NCBI lineage: Eukaryota > Viridiplantae > Streptophyta > Pinopsida > Cupressales > Cupressaceae > Cryptomeria > Cryptomeria japonica. The sequence continues at coordinate 630,551,170 of NC_081409.1, read as the reverse complement.
TCAAGATCCAAGAGGGATTGTTAAAAAAAATTGAGATGCATGAAATGTTGATCAACGAACAAATTGCCGTGACAGAAGTAAAGTATGAAGATTTATTTGGGTTGGGGCTCAACTCGTTATCAAGGATTCAAAAGGAGCTAGTGGTTGAAATATTCCATGTTTCCAAGTTTCCATTCGAGTCCAGATTTTGCCACCACATGCCTACTGTAGACTGGAATTCTGAGCTTCATGTGGTGAATGCGAGTGGGATGATACATCACCAGCTTCGACCTCCTGATGAAGCAGTGGATGACACGCAAGAATTCTCGCCCACGCATGAAAACCACCAGGTTGTCTCTTTCCTTGCTCCTGAATTTGAAAGTTATGAATTTGATTATAGAAATCTAGGAAGAACAACTTGTTTATAGATTGATCATGGTCTCGATGAGTTTCCACAGTTGATAATCTTTCCTGAAGTCTTGCTTGAGTTTGAGATTTGTATTGTGAGAGATTACTTTTCTGATTTTAAAGATGAATTTGCAAGGCTTCAAACCATGACTAATGCCATGTTGCTCCTGCACACCTTGAGAAATCATGTTAGGAGTTGTATATATTTAGGTCTTGTGAGTATTGTCCGTTCGAAATTTTGTTCTTATTAGAGTAGGTTTCCTTTCTGTTTGCTTTGTTTGTTTTCCCGTTGGTTTTTGGGGTTTTGGCTTGTTTTGTTTTGTTTTTCTTTCTTGTTTGTGTCCCTGTTGGTTTTGGTTTTTGGTTTTCAACCTTTGGTGCTAGTTTCCCTTGAGCTTGTCCTCTCAAGTGGTTTTGCTTAGGTCTGAGATTTTGGAGTGGCCTAAATTGTTTGGAGTTTCTGTTTGTGGGTGGGGTGCTGATGTTGTATTTACTTATGTTATCAATTGCTCTAGATCATTTAGATCTCTTGGGAGAAGTTATGGCTAGTGAAAATCCTAAATCTTGCTTCAGCGCAACTGAAATTTCCAAACCATTAGTAAGATTCACTGCTTACGAGCCGGAGGAATTGATGGAAATGAAATGAAATATCAAAACAAATGAAAAGATGAAAAAATGAAAGAGTTATCAAAATATTGGCTTTGGGAATATGCGGGTAAATCCACCGGGACTCTGGACGCCTGGTTGGCAGTGGAGCAATATTTGTGGGAATTTTAGAGACAACTTCGTCGGAGCTATGGACGCTTGACTAGCAACAAGGCAATGTCCCAAATGCTTTTGAAGTATAGATACCTTTTAGCCTGCCATGACTAATTCTAGGAGTCTGGATGGTCTTGTGAGATGGAATTAATGCATATGCACACAATTATTGAGAAAGACTTGTGCATAGATGGCATCTTTCTCCCGTGTTGGTGTAGGATCCACAATACCACTCATTCTGATGTCACATGTTCATCATGCAGGGAAGCTATTCACCAAGCTAAGGTGCAGGCAGAATTCTAAGATATTTCAAAGATGTACACTATAGAAAAGTGGCCGAATGCTCACTTTCAACCTATTGACTTACCATCAAATGAAGAAGGTATTACTGCAGCATCTTGTAGTGAAGAAAGCACAATTGAGTGGGACAACCAACACAATTCAGTAAAGAGAAAATTTGTGTACCTTATGCCAAGGAAAGGAACACCCGCCAAAGTGGAGGTTGACAAAGCGATGGAAGATGTTCAAACAAATGAAAGCAATGTTTCCACAGTCAAGCAAGAAGAGATGCTCCTTGATGAAGAAGTTCGTTCGTGCATGCTCCAGATGGAAGAAATGATAAGCAACTCGAGGCAGGAAGGAATATGTGATAGTCAGTGGGCTGCCGAGATGGAAGTTGAGTATGAAATGCAGTTAGGGTTGATGCTTGAACCTCTACTCAAGATCCGAGAGGAATTGTGAAAAAAAATTGAGATGCATGAAATGTTGATAAACGAACAAATTGTCGTGACAGAAGTAAAGTATGAAGATTTATTCGGGTTGGGGCTCAACTCATTATCAAGGATTCAAAAGGAGCTAGTAGTTGAAATATTCCATGTTTCCAAGATTCCATTTGAGTCCAGATTTCACCACCACATGCCTATTGAAGAATGGAATTCTGAGCTTCATGTGGCGAATGCGTGTGGGATGATACATCACCAGCTTCGACCTCCTGATGAAGTAGTGGATGACATGTAAGAATTCTCGCCCATGCATGAAAACCATCAGGTTGTCTCTTTCGTTGCTCTTGAATTTGAAAGTTGTGAATTTGATTATGGAAATCTAGGAAGAACAACTTGTTTATGGATTGATCATGGTCCTGATGAGTTGCCACAATTGATAATCTTTCCTGAAGTCTTGCTTGAGTTTGAGATTTGTATAGTGAAAGATTACTTTTCTGAGTTTAAAGATGAATTTGCAAGGCTTCGAACCATGACTAATGCCATGTTGCTCTTGCACACCTTGAGAAATCATATTATGAGTTGTATATATTTAGGTCTTGTGAGTATTGTCCATTCGAAATTTTGTTCTTATTAGAGTAGGTTTCCTTTCTGTTTGCTTTGTTTGTTTTCCCGTTGGTTTTTGGGGTTTTGGCTTGTTTTCTTTTGTTTTTCTTTCTTGTTTGTTTCCCCATTGGTTTTGGTTTTTTTTTTGGTTTTTGGTTTTCAGCCTTTTGTGTTGGTTTCCCTTGAGCTTGTCGGCTCAAGTGGTTTTGCTTAGGTTTGGGATTTTGGAGTGGCCTAAATTGTTTGGAGTTTCTGTTTGTGGGTGGGGTGATGATGTTGTATTCTACTTATGTTATCAATTGCTCTAGGTCATTTAGATCTCTTGGGAGAAGTTATGGCTGGTGAAAATCCTAAATTTTGCTTTAGCGCCACTGAAATTTCCAAACCCTGAGTAAGATTCACTGCTTACGAGCCAAAGGAATTGATGGAAATGAAATAAAATATCAAAACAAATGAAAAGATAAAAAAATGAAAAAATGAAAGAGTTATCAAAATATTGGCTTTGGGAATATGCGGGTAACTCCACCGGGACTATGGACGCCTGGTTGGCAGTGGAGCAATATTCGTGGGAATTTCAGAGACAACCTCATCGGAGCTATGGACGCTTGACTAGCAACGAGGCAATGTCCCAGATGCTTTTGAATTATAGATACCTTTTAGCCTGCCATGACTAATTCTAGGAGTCTGGATGGTCTTGTGAGATGGAATTAATGCATATGCACACAACTATGCAATATTAGATGAATGTGCTTTAATCTGCGTTTTTCCCTAAAGTGTTTTTCAACACTTCACTCGTGGATTGGATTTTGTCTTTGAAATGTTCGGGAACATTTATTCGGGAGGGGGCTAGATGTTGTGACGTTTTCACACATTGCCCCATTCCAAATGGGGACCCCCTACTTTTTAGGCCCTCCTGGACTTTTGGCTTGCGTTTTTGGGGTCTTTTCGCAGCAGTCTCGTCAATCTCTCTACTTTGCAAGTGTTTTGGGGTCATATTGATTAAATCTGCTTTTCGTTTGAGTGAGTTTGGTGAAGTCTAGGGCATGGTTTTTTTGGGGGGGGGTTTATGCCTTTTGTCCTAGATTTTAGGGGTATCTGTTAGGGTTTTGAAGAAATTGAACATACGACTGGAATTAGGACCCTTCAAGGAACCTCCCAATAAAATTTGAGCCAAAACAGAGCAACTTTCTATTTTTAGAAAGTTCCTATTTTTTAGGGATTTTACTGAGTCCCAGATTGGTCTAATTTTTCCAAAATTCAAACTTACTATTTTTAGTAAGTTCTATTTTTGGTAAGTGTCTATTTTTAGTAACTGCTTTTCTGGCCTATTTTGCCCAAACCTTGACATTTTGAAACACTTACTCTTTGGGAAAATCTATTTTTGGCAGGATCTTGACAGGAAAACATTGAAAGCTGAATATGTCTGAAGACGCTGAAGACTGAATGTTCCTGAAGACCATTTCTAAATCCAGAAGAGTCAGAAGGCAGACAAGTTGGATCAAAAAATGGTTAAATTTGGAACTCCTATTCCAGAAGAGGAAAGCATGCAAAATCATCCAAGTCCAGAAATTCACATCAATCCACCAATGTCATCTTGATACGAAAATGGCTTGAAATTTGACCAAGTCTGAAAACTTTAAAGATCTTCCAAAATCTAGAATTTGCATTATGATTCCTATGGACCTGAAACCACTCTCAAACATCCTAACAATATATATGAAATATAACTTAAAAGCCACTTATACCTAAAATGTCATATTTCATATATATATCCTGATGAAGAGCTTGGAACTTGTGAAAAGCATCAAAATCCTCCATGCATGAAGAATTCCGCCCAAGGAAATGATTGGGCGCTAGATGAGGCAAGTTAGGAAATGTTTGGAATTTCATGAATCCTCCAAAGGGGTGAAAATACGCCCAACTGTAGACTTGGGCGCCAAACTGAGGGTGTCAAGGATTCACAAAAAATTCCATGAATCCTTCACATAGTGAAAATTCCGCCCCAAGAAGTGATTGGGGGCCAGAATGGAGGAGGCAAGGATAAATGAAAAAATTTCATGAATCCTCAACAGGGGTGAAAATCCGCCCAACTGTGGACTTGGGCGCTAAAGTGAGGGTCTCAAGGATTCACAAAAAATTCCATGAATCCTTCACATAGTGAAAATTCCGCCCCAGGAAGTGATTGGGCGCCAGAATGGAGGAGGCAAGGATAAATGAAATTTTTTTATGAATCCTACACAGGGGTGAAAATCCGCCCAACTGTGGACTTGGGCGCTAAAATGAGGGTCTCAAGGATTCACAAAAAATTCCTTGAATCCTTCACATAGTGAAAATTCCGCCCCAGGAAGTGATTGGGCGCCAGAATGGAGGAGGCAAGGATAAATGAAAAAATTTCATGAATCTTCCACGGGTGAAAATCTGCCCAACTATGGACTTGGGCACCAAAATGAGGGTCTCAAGGATTCACAATATTCATTGAATCCTCCACCAAGTCAAAATTCCGCCCAAGATGAAGGACAGGCACCAAACCAAGGAGGCATGGAAGATTCACAAAATTCACTGAATCCTCCACCGAGTCAAAATTGCGCCCAAGAAGAAGAAACTCCAAGAAAGTGAAAAAATTGGCGCTGTGTCGGAAATTCCTTTCTTCAAGACAGAATTCCAGGAAAGGTAAAAAATTGACTAAGTGTTTGAAATTTCTTCCTTCAGGACATAGTTCTTGGAAATCATGAAAAATGGCTAAGGCATGAAGAATTTCCTTCCTCAGGGTAAGGAACAAATTCCTTTCCAAAGGAGAATTCCTCCACAACAAGAAATCACACCCAAGGATGAATTGAAGATAAATTTCTAAGGCAAAGAAGGAATCAGGGATGAACTGAACAAGAAATTTCCCCTCCAGGGAAAAATTTGAAAAATCCATTTTCAGGGCTCAAATTACCTCCAAATTTAGAAAATTTTGAAGATATGGATATGTGAGAGAATTCTCTCCTGGACCAAAACCCTAAAATTGTGGAAATTCCTAAAAAATAGGAGACGGTGGAGAATTGTTGAAAATCTCCTCCAGAGCAAGGAGAGTTCGAGAAACTTCAAGAAAAATTCTTCATGGATCAAATTCTTCTCTCCTAAAGTTTTCTCTTGCCAAGGTTTTCTCGCCAAGTGACAGCCGAGTCAACGGACGTTGAATTAATGAAGCATATCTTTGCATGCAGCCGTCACATTTATGGCATTATGACATATCCCTTCTGCATGCAGCCATCACATTCAGAAGATAATGGTGCATTTATGGCATCACGGGCGATTTTTGCATGAGGGTACATTCATTGCATAGTGGGCACTTCTGGAATGTAATTAATTGTAATGGGATGGAATTAATTGTATATGGGCATGATGGGTTATTAGTTGGAGATTCCCACCTTGTTGCATCTTGAGTGGAGAATCTTTAGAGCAAACCCTAATTAGGGTTTTGCATGTAATCATGGCTTGAGGCCTATATAAAGGGGTGACCCCCTCATTTGTAAAGGGGGAGGGAGCTTTTTCTGAAATTGTTGCGATAAGTTTTGAGATAATAACAGTGAAACATTGTTCTCTGATGGTGTCCACTTAAGTTATTTTTTTAAAGCTTGCATGGTTTCACCTTCTTCACTTAGATTAGAAATAGTAAAGTGCTTTGATTTCAATAGAGAATGTAATGGTGTCTGATGAATTTCCATGGTTCATGCTTTTGCATCTTGCTGATTGTAAGTTGCAGTGTAAAGTTAGTCTGAGCCCTTTAAATTTGTCCTGAGTTCGATTGTGGATAGTCGTTTGGATTGCGCCGTTTTTGGGTTTTCAAATTTACTTTCTCGATTTGAAAATCCTCTACCGTCCCCAGAAGATTGCACCGGTTCTTGCGGAGTTGTAGTTGATCTTAGCGAAGCAGAGCTTGGTTTATTTGGAATTTGTCCACCAGAGCACTATTCATTGTTATCACTACCCTTAGGATTAGATTTAGATCCTTCTGAACCCTTTCCCTTTTCTTTCAGTTCATTTTAGTCTGTTCGAAGTAGTAGCATCACAAAATTGCCATATCCGATGATGGAGTTCCAGCCACAGCAAAGAAGTGAAAGAACGATGCAAACGTAAGGCCCCTTGAATTACCAACAATCACATTAGCCAACTGAGTCATGTTCGTAGCATAAAGGAACCTTGGAGTCGATTGTTTGAATTTCTTGTAAGCTTAGCATGGAATCGTACTTTGATCAAGAGAGAGTGAAGTGACCATTAGGCAACTTTATTCTATGTTCTACGCTGTCATAAAAAACACGTCAACAGAATTGGTGCTAGAAGGACAGCTGAACGTGAATAGTTCCAGATCTTGTCGATTCATATTTGAGGAGGTAATCTCAATCTTATTTTACCCTCCTCCGCAACCAACAGAATTGGTGCTAGAAGGAGGGCTGAATATCGGATTGTTCATTTTCACAAGTGCAAAATAAATTTCATGTTGGCTGGAACCGGTATGAGCTTTTAAGTGCGAAATTAGAGATATGTTAGATCTCTTATATATCAGAAAATCAAAAAAAAAAAAGTGAAAAATCCAAATATCCAAAAAAAAGATTTCTCAATGGAGCGAGAAGTTGATATGCTTCAACTTTGGTGGAGATTGAATGCACAGTTACATCCACGGAGTTTGTCTGAATTCACATCAAGGAATTGTTGTAGAATTCATAACACTGGCGGACACAATGAGATGCATTGTTTAACATTTTTGTCAAGGATGGAATTAGCCTTGCAAGGGAAAGTTTCCGTTTCAGAAATACATGAGCCCGTTGTACCGGTGAAAGTGGAACCCGAAGCCTTAATTGGTGAAAGCGAATTTTTCATGAGGTTGAGGGAAATGATTAAGAAAGAATTAAGTATTGAGAAAGACTTGTGCATAGATGGCATCTTGCTCCCGTGTTGGTGTAGGATCCACAATACCACTCATTCTGAAGTTACATGTTCATCATGCAAGGAAGTTATTCACCAAGCTAAGGTGCAAGCAGAATTCGAAGAATTGTCAAAGATGTACACTATAGAAAAGTGGCGGAATGCTCACCTTCAACCGATCGACTTAGCATCAAATGAAGAAGGTATTACTGCAGCATCTTGTAGTGAAGAAAGCACAATTGAGCGGGACAACCAACACAATTCAGTCAAGAGAAAATGTGCGTACCTTATGCCAAGGAAAGGAACACCCATCGAAGTGGAGGTTGACAAAGCGATGGAAGATGTTCAAACAAATGAAAGCAACATTTCCACAGTCAAGCAAGAAGAGCGCTCCTTGATGAAGAAGTTCGTTTGTGCATGCTCCAAATGGAAGAAATGATAAGCAGCTCGAGGCAGGAAGGAATATGTGAGAGTGAGTGGGCTGCCGAGACAGAAGTTGAGTATGAAATGCAGTTAGGGTCGATGCTTGAGCCTCTACTCAAGATCCAAGAGGAATTGTTAAAAGAAATTGAGATGCATGAAATGTCGATCAACGAACAAATTGTCGTGACAAAAGTAAAGTATGAAGATTTATTTGGGTTGGGGCTCAACTCGTTATCAAGGATTCAAAAGGAGCTAGTGGTTGAAATATTCCATCTTTCCAAGTTTCCATTTGAGTCCAGATTTAACCACCACATGCCTACTGAAGACTGGAATTCTGAGCTGCATGTGGCGAATGCGAGTGGGATGATACATCACCAGCTTCAACCTCTTGATGAAGTAGTGGATGACATGCAAGAATTCTCGCCCACGCATGCAAACCACCAGGTTGTCTCTTTCCTTGCTTCTGAATTTGAAAGTTATGAATTTGATTATGGAAATCTAGGAAGAAGAACTTGTTTATGGATTGATCATGGTCTCGATGAGTTGCCACAGTTGATAATCTTTCCTGAAGTCTTGCTTGAGTTTGAGATTTGTATTGTGAGAGATTACTTTTCTGAGTTTAAAGATGAATTTGCAAGGCTTCGAACCATGACTAATGCCATGTTGCTCCTGCACACCTTGAGAAATCATGTTAGGAGTTGTATATATTTAGGTCTTGTGAGTATTGTCCGTTCGAAATTTTGTTCTTATTAGAGTAGGTTTCCTTTCTGTTTGCTTTGTTTGTTTTCCCATTGGTTTTTGGGGTTTTGGCTTGTTTTCTTTTTCTTTCTTGTTTGTTTCCCCATTCGTTTTGGTTTTTTTTTTGGTTTTTTGTTTTCAGCCTTTGGTGTTGGTTTCCCTTGAGCTTGTCCTCACAAGTGGTTTTGCTTAGGTCTGGGATTTTGGAGTGGCCTAAATTGTTTGGAGTTTCTGTTTGTGGGTGGGGTGATGATGTTGTATTCCACTTATGTTATCAATTGCTCTAGGTCATTTAGATCTCTTGGGAGAAGTTATGGCTGGTGAAAATCCTAAATCTTGCTTCAGCGCAACTGAAATTTCCAAACCCTTAGTAAGATTCACTGCTTACGAGCCAGAGGAATTGATGGAAATGAAATTAAATATCAAAACAAATGAAAAGATGAAAAAATGAAAGAGTTATCAAAATATTGGCTTTGGGAATATGCTAGTAACTCCACCGGGACTATGGACGCCTGGCTGGTAGTGGAGCAATATTCGTGGGAATTTCAGAGACAACATCGTCGGAGCTATGGACGCTTGACTAGCAACGAGGCAATGTCCCAGATGCTTTTGAAGTATAGATACCTTTTAGCTTGCCATGACTAATTCTAGGAGTCTGGATGGGCTTGTGAGATGGAACTAATGCATATGCACACAATTATTGAGAGACTTGTGCATAGATGGCATCTTTCTCCCGTGTTGGTGTAGGATCCACAATACCACTCATTCTGAAGTCACATGTTCATCATGCAGGGAAGCTATTCACCAAGCTAAGGTGTAGACAGAATTTGAAGAATTGTCAAAGATGTATACTATAGAAAAGTGGTGGAATGCTCACCTTCAACCGATCGACTTAGCATCAAATGAAGAAGGTATTACTGCAGCATCTTGTAGTGAAGAAAGCACGCTTGAGCGGGACAACCAACACAATTCAATCAAGAGAAATTTGCGTACCTTATGCCAAGGAAAGGAACACCCGCCGAAGTGGAGGTTGACAAAGCAATGGAAGATGTTCAAACAAATGAAAGCAATGTTTCCACAATCAAGCAAGAAGAGATGTTCCTTGATGAAGAAGTTCGTTCGTGCATGCTCCAGATGGGAGAAATGATAAGCAGCTCGAGGCAGGAAGGAATATGTGATTGTCAATGGGCTGCCAAGATGGAAGTTGAGTATGAAATGCAATTAGGGTCAATGCTTGAACCTCTACTCAAGATCCAAGAGGAATTGTTAAAAGAAATTGAGATGCATGAAACATCGATCAACGAACAAATTGCCGTGACAGAAGTAAAGTATGAAGATTTATTCAGGTTGGGGCTCAACTCGTTATCAAGGATTCAAAAGGAGCTAGTGGTTGAAATATTCCATGTTTCCAAGTTTCCATTTGAGTCCAGATTTAACCACCACATGCCTACTGAAGACTGGAATTCTGAGCTGCATGTGGCGAATGGGAGTGGGATGATACATCACCAGCTTCGACCTCTTGATGAAGTAGTGGATGACATGCAAGAATTCTCGCCCACGCATGAAAACCACCAGGTTGTCTCTTTCCTTGCTTCTGAATTTGAAAGTTATGTATTTGATTATGAAAATCTAGGAAGAACTTGTTTATGGACTGATCATGGTCCCGATGAGTTGCCACAGTTGATAATCTTTCCTAAAGTCTTGCTTGAGTTTGAGATTTGTATTGTGAGAGATTACTTTTCTGAGTTTAAAGATGAATTTGTAAGGCTTCGAACCATGACTAATTCCATGTTGCTCCTGCACACCTTGAGAAATCATGTTAGGAGTTGTATATATTTAGGTGTTGTGAGTATTGTCTGTTTGAAATTTTGTTCTTATTAGAGTACGTTTCCTTTCTGTTTGCTTTGTTTGTTTTCCTGTTGGTTTTTGGGGTTTTGGCTTGTTTTGTTTTGTTTTTCTTCTTGTTTGTTTCCTTGTTGGTTTTGGTTTTTTTTTTTGGTTTTTGGTTTTCAACCTTTGGTGTTGGTTTCCCTTGAGCTTGTCCTCTCAAGTGGTTTTGCTTAGGTCTGGTATTTTGGAGTGGCCTAAATTGTTTGGAGTTTCTATTTGTGGGTGGGGTGATGATGTTGTATTCCACTTATGTTATCAATTGCTCTAGGTCATTTAGATCTCTTGGGAGAAGTTATGGCTGGTGAAAATCCTAAATCTTGCTTCAGCGCCACTGAAATTTCCAAACCCTTAGTAAGATTCACTACTTACGAGCCAGAGGAATTGATGGAAATGAAATGAAATATCAAAACAAATGAAAAGATGAAAAAATGAAAGAGTTATCAAAATATTGGCTTTGGGAATATGCTAGTATCTCCACCGAGACTATGGATGCCTGGCTGGCAGTGGAGCAATATTCGTGGGAATTTCAAAGACAACCTCGTCGGAGCTATGGACGCTTGACTAGCAACGAGGCAATGTCCCAGATGCTTTTGAAGTATAGATACCTTTTAGCCTGCCATGACTAATTCTAGGAGTCTGGATGGTCTTGTGAGATGGAATTAATGCATATGCACACAACTATGCAATATCAGATGAATGTGCTTTAATCTGTGTTTTGCCCTAAAGTGTTTTTCAACACTTCACCCATGGATTGGATTTTGTCTTTGAAATGTTCGGGAACTTTTATTCAGGAGGGGGCTAGATGGTGTGACGTTTTCACACATCGCCCCATTCCAAATGGGGACCCCCTACTCTTTAGGCCCTCTTGGACTTTTGGCTTTCGTTTTTGGAGTCTTTTCGCAGCAGTCTTGTCAGTCTCTCTACTTTGCAAGTGTTTTGGGGTCATATTGATTAAATCTGAATTTTCGTTTGAGCGAGTTTGGTGAAGTCTAGGCCCTTTTTTGGGGGGGGGGGGGATTTATGCCTTTTGTCCTAGATTTTAGGTGTCTCTTTTAGGGTTTTGAAGAAACTGAACAGACGAATGGAATTAGGACCCTTCAAGGAACCTCCCAGTAAAATTTGAGCCAAAACGAAGCAACTTTCTATTTTTAGAAAGTTCCTATTTTTTAGGGATTTTACTGAGTCCCAGATTGGTCTAATTTTTCCAAAAATCAAACTTACTATTTTTATTAAGTTCTATTTTTAGTAAGTGTCTATTTTTAGTAAGTGCTTTTCTGGCCTATTTTGCCCAAACCTTGACATTTTGAAACACTTACTATTTGGGAAAATCTATTTTTGGCAAGATCTTCACAAGAAAACACTAAAAGCTGAATATCTTTGAAGACGTTGAAGACTGAATGTTCCTGAAGACCATTTCTAAATCCAGAAGAGTCAGAAGGCAAACAAGTTGGATCAAAAAATGGTTAAGTTTGGAACTCCTCTTCTAGAAGAGGAAAGCATGCAAAATCATCCAAGTCCGGAAATTCACATCAATCCACCAATGTCATCCTGATCCAAAAATGGCCTTAAATTTGACCAAGTCTGAAAACTTTAAAGATCTTCCAAAATCTAGAATTTGCATTATGATTCCTATGGACCTGAAACCACTCTCAAACATCCTGACAATATATATGAAATATAACTTAAAAGTATAAGCCACGTATACTTAAATGTTATATTTCATATATATATCCTGATGAAGAGCCTGGAACTTCTGAAAAGCATCAAAATCCTCCATGCATGAAGAATTCCGCCCAAGGGAAATGATTGGGCGCTAGATGAGGGAAGTCAAGAAATGTTTGGAATTTCATGAATCCTCCACAGGGGTGAAAATACACCCAACTGTGGACTTGGGCGCCAAACTGAGGGTGTCAAGGATTCACAAAAAATTCCATGAATCCTTCACATAGTGTAAATTCCGCCCCAAGAAGTGATTGGGTGCCAGAATGGAGGAGGCAAGGATAAATGAAAAAATTTCATGAATCCTCAATAGGGGTGAAAATCCGCCCAACTGTGGACTTGGGCGCTAAAATGAGGGTCTCAAGGATTCACAAAAAATTCCATGAATCCTTCACATAGTGAAAATTCCGCCCCAGGAAGTGATTGGGCGCCAGAATGGAGGAGGCAAGGATAAATGAAATTTTTTTATGAATCCTCTACAGGGGTGAAAATCCGCCCAACTGTGGACTTGGGCGCCAAAATGAGGGTCTCAAGGATTCACAAAAAATTCCTTGAATCCTTTACATAGTGAAAATTCCGCCCCAGGAAGTGATTGGGCACTAGAATGGAGGAGGCAAGGATAAATGAAAAAATTTCATGAATACTCCACAGGGGTGAAAATCTGCCCAACTGTGGACTTGGGCGCCAAAATGAGGGTCTCAGGGATTCACAGAATTCACTGAATCCTCCATCAAGTCAAAATTCCGCCCAAGATGAAGGACAGGCGCCAAAACCAAGGAGGCATTTAGGATTCACAAAATTCACTGAATCCTCCACCAAGTCAAAATTGCGCCCAAGAAGAAGAAACTCCAAGAAAGTGAAAAAATTGGCGCTGTCGGAAATTCCTTCCTTCAAGACAGAATTCCGGGAAAGGTAAAAAATTGACTAAGTGTTTGAAATTTCTTCCTTTAGGACTTAGTTCTTGGAAATCATGAAAATTGGCTAAGGCATGAAGAATTTCCTTCCTCAGGGTAAGGAACAAATTCCTTTCCAAAGGAGAATTCCTCCACAACAAGAAATCACACCCAAGGATGAATTGAAGATAAAATTTCTAAGGCAAGGAAGGGATCAAGGATGAACTGAACAAGAAATTTCCCCTCTAGGGAAAACTTTGAAAAATCCATTTTCAGGGCTCAAATGACCTCCAAATTTAGAAATTTTTGAAGATATGGATATATGAGAGAATTCTCTCTCTTGGACCAAAACCCTAAAATTGTGGAAATTCTTAAAAAATAGGAGATGGTGGAGAATTGTTGAAAATCTCCTCCAGAGCAAGGAGAGTTCGAGAAACTTCAAGAAAAATTCTTCATGGAATCAAATTCTTCTCTCCTAAAGTTTTCTCTCTCCAAGGTTTTCTCGCCAAGTGACAGCCGAGTCAACGGATGTTGAATTAATGAAGCATCTCTCTGCATGCAGCCGTCACATTTATGGCATTATGACATATTCCTTCTGCATGCAGTCGTCACATTCAGAAAATGATGGTGCATTTATGGCATCACGAGCGATTTTTGCATAGTGGGCACTTCTGGAATGCAATTAATTGTATATGGGCATGATGGGTTATTAGTTGGAGATTCCCACCTTGTTGCATCTTGAGTGGAGAATCTTTAGAGCAAACCCTAATTAGGGTTTTGCATGTAATCATGGCTTGAGGCCTATATAAAGGGGTGACCCCCTCATTTGTAAAGGGGGAGGGAGCTTTGTATGAAATTGTTGCGATAAGTTTTGAGATAATAATAGTGAAACATTGTTCTCTGATGGTGTCCACTTAAGTTATTTTTTTAAAGCTTGCATGGTTTCACCTTCCTCACTTAGTTTAGAAATAGTAAAGTGCTTTGATTTCAATAGAGAATGTAATGGTGTCTGATGAATTTCCATGGTTCATACTTTTTGCATCTTGCTGATAATAAGTTGCAGTGTAAAGTTAGTCTGAGCCCTTTAAATTTGTGCTGAGTTCGATTGTGGATAGTCGTTTGGATTGCGCCGTTTTTGGGTATTCAAATTTACTTTCTCGATTTGAAAATCCTCTACCATCCCCAAAAGATTGCACCGGTTCTTGCGGAGTTGTAGTTGATCTTGGTGAAGCAAAGCTTGGTTTATTTGGAATTTGTCCACCAGAGCACTATTCATTGTTATCATTGCCCTTAGGAGTAGATTTAGATCCTTCTGAACCCTTTCCCTTTTCTTTCAGTTCATTTTAGTCCGTTTGAAGCAGCAGCATCGCAGAATTGCCATATCCGATGATGGAGTTCCAGCCACAGCAAAGAAGTGAAAGAACGATGCAAACGTAAGGCCCCTTGGATTACCAACAATCACATCAGCCAACTGAGTCACGTCCGTAGCATAAAGGAATCTTGGAGTCGATTGTTTGAACTTCTTGCAATCTTAGCATGCAATCGTACTTTGATCAAGAGAGAGTGAAGTGACCATTAGGCAACTTTATTCTGTGTTCGACGCTGTCATAAAAAACACGCCAACACTACTTACTACCACCCATGAATGTACAAAGAAGAAATTGGAAAGTCTATCAAAGAGCTCTTGTAAGAGGCTGACACATTAAACCTAGTTTGAGCCCACTGTTATAGTATGTGGTTTGAAAAAAAGATGGCACCATTTGGATATGTATTGATTACATAGCTTTGAATAAGAGGACTATCAAAAATAGGTATCCTATACCCAAAATTGATGAGCTAATTGATGAATTGCGTGGAGCTACATTTAGTTTTTGAAGTGTTGGGACTCAAACTTATAGTGCCAAATTTTGTTTGAACCCCTTCCATTTTGTGCACTTGCCCTATTAGGGTTTCAAGTGTTAAATGTCCAATTACAAGAGGATACTGAATATTTGAAGCATCTGCAGGTCAGAAGATTGTAATTGGTGTCAGATAGGGAAAGACTCCATGTCTTTTTCTATCTTTTAGGGGAAATTATAGCATTTTGTTAAGGTTTCTCTTTTATCACACATGCTAATATGAATTTAATGAAGATTTGATAAATGTAACGTCTTAAAACATTGCAGGCCTTGTAATGATCATTTCTCTCTTACATGTGGATTTATATAGTTTTGGACCATTAAGTATGTTTTATAGTTGATGCATGTTCTTGATACATTTTATGCTAGATGAATTCCTCTATGCTAGATCATACACCAGTTCAAGAAATAGATGATTCAATCACACATTTATAAAAGGAACAAATCGTACAATATAAGTTAAAACTAGTATCATTATATTTGCAGTTCATGATTTTGTTAAAATTTTATTAACTTTAGAATTGATCAATCTAGGAAACCAGTAGGGAAAATTGCAGAAGAGAAATGTGATCCACATCATGAATCTTACTGCTCATAAAAAACTAGGCTGAACTGAGAATTTTGTTTTCACACATTTTCCAAGGCGGCCCAAAACTATGATTTGGAGGCTGAATTGAATCTCATGATAGAGGACAAAAATGTTCAAAAAGGTTTCATGTATCTGCCCTAAATTTTCATGTCTTTTTTATTTTTTTTCTTTCTTTTTTTTCTGGACACTCTTCACATTAACATGGAAAAATAGCATATGAGGTACTATTAGAGAATGCTACAGATGAATAGAGTCTTTGAAATGATCAGATAGGTTACTCGAACATAATTTATAGAAGATATGAAACTTTTCCCTGGACGATAACTGCAGTATTGTTGCTTTCTCAACTGTATGAAGAAAATAATTCATTTTTTTGAAAAGAAAAGAAAAATGGTTGTTTGGATAGAATTGTTAGCTACCACTTCTACAGAGTTGTAGGAAGCAACTCCTCCTCGCATGCCTAAGATCAACTCTCTGGTTGCAACTGATATGACCCTACAGAACACAGTGGAGAACCAGACAGAGAAATAAAGGAAAATAACTGTCAAAACTAATACTGTGCTCTTTCTTAGCATAACATGAGGAAGGTTGCTGGTTGGAAAAGGCCAAGCAAATTCAATGTGACCCACAACTTTGTATACTTAGTGCTGAAAAATAGGACTAGTAAAACTGCTCAAGCATATCAAGTATATTACAAAAAGAGTGGGAAAGAGAGAACACCTCTTCTTCAATCTCATTGTACACATCCTCTGGACACTGATGCACTAAAATGAAACATCAATAGAGAATTTTTTGTTTCTATAACTAAAACGATGCATCAATTTTTGTCTTATGATCAAATGTAAAACGTTTTCTTTTTCTTTCATCTTATTCTTTTCTGTACTTTCAGTTCTTTCTCTACAAATAATCCTTTTGTGTTTTATTGCTTCAGGCCAGATTATCCAAAGAGATTTGCCCCACTTATGGAAGAGTATATTAGTAATGTGCAAGGTATGGGTATATGTGCCCTTTGTAAACTATAATATTATTGTTTGTAATAGATGTTTCTTATGCTTTCTTATGAAGGCCTGAATATGGTGGTTCATAAAACCAGCCATTTGTATATAATTTTACATGCATGAAATAGATTCTTATCTGCTCATCTGCACAATTGACTTGACGTGGTTGCACCAAATGCATGAAAGCAGATCTTGCTAAAAAAATTATGAAAGGAATAGCTTTAGGATTGGGCATGCCACAAGATACATTTGAAGGTGAAAACGGTGGAGACCCATTTTGGGTCCTGCGTATTATTGGTTACCCACCTATCGACAGTGACACTGAAGAATTCAACATGCAAGATTCTGGGGTTGGATGGTATCTCCCTTAAACAATGCATTTCATTTTTGTGATCCTCCATGTGGTCTGTAATTTTTACCCATTGCTACAAGTCTAATATACATATTCTTTGTGATTTGTCTGGATTGCAGTGGAGCACATACAGACTATGGTAACTTTTTTCCTTTCTATAATTTATTTAAATCAAGTTTCATCAGGAGTGTAGAAATTGATATGAAATAGTCTGGTGGGTATGATTAATTCATCTTTCTAAGCTATATCATTTGTGAACAGGACTGCTTACATTAGTGAATCAGGACGATGACATATCAGCACTTCAGGTTCTATCCTTATTATCACCAATCACAAATACGTTCAAAAAGAAGATATTTTTCATTGAAGTTTTGAAAAATGCAGTGACACAAGCAAACACAAAATAAATTACTTTTTAGCTTGGAGAAATGAGTATCTGAAACAAAACATTGTTCCATTTTGGTAGTACCACTTTTCAATTCTAAAGATTGTAGAATTGGCGAAAAGGGTACTGAGAAGTTAATTATTAAAGCAATTGTTTCTTAGGTAAGGAACTTTGCTGGTGAATGGATATGGGCTGTTCCTATTCCTGGGACATTTGTTTGTAACATTGGTGATATGCTGAAGGTATGTTCGATAATATCTTACTAACACATCAAACTCTTTAATCAGAAATGTGTAATCAGTATATGGATGTGAGAATGTTTAATCGAGATAATCCCAGAAGGGGTTTGCTTCAGGAACAATTCTAATGTGTATGATTTGGGAATGAATTTGGACAGGTGTGGACCAATGGTTTCTATCAGCCTACATTACATCGGGTGATCAACAAAAACCCCAAATATCGTGTTTCAGTGCCATTCTTCTATGAGGTATGGCCATGGAATCTTCCAAGTTATTTGTCCTTAAATATGGTCATGTCTGTGTTAGTCTTTTGCTTAAACTCATTTATTTTCATATTTCTGCTTTTCTTCCAGCCAAACTTTGATGCAGTTGTTGAACCATTAGAAATTTTCAAGGAGTTAACTGGAGGGAAAGCTCTTTACAGCCCTGTGATATATGGGAATCATATAAGTGGAAAAGTGTCGACAAATTTTGGTTAGTTCAACCATGTAATAAATATATGCTTTCTCATTACATGAGGACTATTGAGTCCAAGAATTCTGTCATGGCCCATTTTCAGCCCTAAGCTTTCTACTTCTCCCTTAGCCAATTATTTTAATTTTTCCATTGGTTAATGCTTGAGCAAGGGGAAATGTTTTAATTAAAATAATAATTGAAGTTAGTCTTAATATCACTTTCTATTTTTGTAAAATATAACTTTATTGTTATTTTAGGCTGCCTAAATGGGGCACAATAAAGCCTTATGTAACTCTTTATAATTTATTCTCTGGGGTAGAAGTTATAAAAGTTATTTTAAATTAGGTTTTGGAGGGTAAAAAGAATAAATAATTATATTAATTCCCTCATGAACCTATAAAAAGGGAGTGAGGGCTCATTAGAAGCTCTTAGCTTATTTTTTACATCAATGATCAAATCTTTGTCCCAGGTTTGAGCCATTGAGTTCATTTCTTTGCCCTAGGATGAAAACCCTATTGGCAAATGGAGTTGAGGACAAAATCCTTCATTTCAAATGAGTTGTTAGTGAGTTGATATTTGCATTTTATTCTCAGTTTGGTGTGCTGTATGATTTTTCTAATTTTATATTGCTTTTTATGGTGTGTAGATATTCAGAAAATAAAATAAATATTGGTCTGGCCTTCTAATTTTTGTTTGTGAGAGTATATTTTTAGAAGAGTTTTAAGTTTCAGATTTGAAGAGCTTGATATATTATTTGTTATGCAATCTAATTAATTTATAGCAACTGGCTGGAAGATTTCTTATTTTTGCAGACGAAATCCTATGAAATCTGGCCATTTCATAGTCTAAAATATTAAAGAAAATATTGACTAGGTGTTGGCCGCCCAATCTTAAGGCAACAACAATCTAAGGAGAATCGCAGCCTTTGGACTAGTTAAAGGCTGTCATACCAAGTGGGCGATTCATTATATGAAGTCATCCTCACATTTATTATGACTAAAGGTTGTGTTCTAGATTGCTAAAGAGAACACAAGTTTAATGAGCCATTGTTAGGGGAAAGGGCCTTGTAGTGGACCACTCTAACTTCACACTTTTCAAAATTTTATATGGAAATTTCAAATCTCTCAATTTTGGTAGTAATTTAGTTGTCAAGTTCCTTAAAAAATCTGGTTTTGAGTCTATATGATGTCACATGAGCATGCTTTTTTGTTGAGGTGTCCAAAATGGTTAAAAAAAAGACTGATAGTTGTGCACTAAATCATGTTTATTGGTGCAATGATGTGGCATCATATAATTGGTTGCTTTTTTTAGATTTAAGAAAATAGTTTTGGGGATAAGTATCAACATGACACTTATAATGTTCCACTAAAAGACTCATTTTGCCCAACTACTATTCCCACTATTGAACCCCACTCCACTATGGGACCATCTCCCCTATTCTTTTTTGAGACTCATAATATTCATGAAGAAAATTCACAAGTTCTAGGAAAGTTGCATTAATATTGATTATATTAAAATAATAGATCTTGCATAATATTTTAGCTTTTGGAAGCCATTTAAGAGGTATTTTTGTAGTAAGATTCCATCGTCATTCATAAGTTTGTGTGGTTTATCATTAGAAACGTTCAAAAATTGAAGTGGATTGCACTTTGTATTGATTTGGGAAGTCTTCTATTAGATTTATTTGACTTCTTACACTGCATTGTACAACAATCAGATGGTTTTAAAATTTGTCAAGAGTTGCATTTCATATCTGCTAATTTGGCATTGATCTAGATCTATTCGGTATCTGCTAATTTGGCATTGATCTAGTGTAATGTCCCCTTTTTAGCGCAACATGATATGGGGTGTCGTTAGCCTATTATGACACGGTCCCGAAGGCTAACAAGGACATTGGTGGGATCCTGAGGTGTTTTGGCCTAGGTGTTTTCAGTTTCAAGCCAATCAGTGCTGCTCTGACAGGGTTTCTAGACACTTACTATTTATAGTAAGTTAGTCTCCAAGCAGTGACTTGAAATTTTTAGTGTTTCCCTGGTTGGCATAATTATCAGTAAAAAATATTTGAAGGCGACATTGATTTAAAGGGATTATCAACAATGTTTTAATATTTAACGATAAAGTGTAAAGTTAAATTAAATATTTAACTTTATTGTTATATTATAAGGTTGGGAGTATAAAGTAATGTTTAAAATATTAAAAGTTCCCTTTAATGTGTACATTGTGGGAAATAATTTTTTATTCTAAAATTTATTATCCCACATTTAGGAAATGAAGTGTTTGCATCCAGGAAGAAGATATAAATTGAGGTTGAGAGCTCTCTTTTGGGATATGCTTGGATGAGATTAATGTTATGCTGTTGGATTTCGTAGAGATCTGATTATTGGGCTTGGAGGACGGAATCCCTCTTTGCTAGCATTCTCTTCGCTGTTGAAAGACACAGTCAAGGGGATTAATGGTGTTTTCATTCAGGAAATACATTGGGCTTCATCTGGTGCTCTCGCATGAAGTTTTTACAGGGGTTTGAAAGTGCAGATCTGAAGATAGTGATTTTGCTTCAATACCGTGTGAATAGTGTTTTTGCTACAATACCGCATGAATAGTGTTTTTGCTACAGTGCCGTGTGAATAGTGTTTTTGCTACAGTGTCGCGTGAATAGTGTTTTGCTACAGTGTGGCGTGAATAGTAAAAATGCTACAGTGCCATGAATAGTGCTGCTATAGTGCATGAACAATGTTGGTATGAATTTTACTTGTTTTTCCTGCTGATTAGAAGTTTGGAAGGCTACCATTACATCTGCAGACCACTACAACATTCAATTCCAGGTTTTTTCTATCATATTTTCATAACTAAGCATTGTAATTGTTGAATACAAACCTGAATAATTGTCGCAGCCCATAAGGCAGTTGAATGTGCACATTTATATTGCAAATCAGATTTAACAACAAATAAGAAGTTTCGGGTTTTGCATATATTGTTGTATGTTTGTCAAGTGTTTGATAAAATGCCATGTTGATTATTAAGCAATTTAATTGATATCACATAGTAGTTTGCAAGTCTCTTTCATTGGAAAATAGGGGTGGTCATCTCATCTAGATCTATTTGTTATCTGCTACTTGACATTGACCAGGTTTGTAGTTGGTAATTTGTCAATTTGGCGTTGATCGTAAACTATGCAGCAGTAGGTTATATTGTTTATTTTTTTGTTCACATTTCAATTTCTGTATGCTCTTACCTTGCCCACATCAAGATCACCACAGGAAAATTTGGTGGATTTGGACAAACAGTTCGGATACGGATATTACAAATTCATGTCAATTTGTGAGCTTATTTTTTAACATATTTATATATCTTATAGCATTAGGGATATTACAAATTCATGTTGATTTGTAAGCTTATTTTTCTTATGTATCTTATAGCAATGTTAATTTATTGGTTTTCTTAATTTGTTTATAAAACCCTTTATTGGATTCTATCTTGTATTGACTACATCATTAGCTCAAATATATGAAGATTAAGTCGGTAATGGGATCGCTTCAATTTCTCTATTTATTTAAAGCTGAGTTTTCCTACTTCATTTTATACCAGTAGTGATTATTGTGTAGTTAATTTTTTTATTTTGTATGTGCAAATATTTTGAAAGACAGATGCATCAACAGGTTTTAAAAAAAGTTTGATCCAATGAGGACTAGGGAAAAGTTTTATGGGCTAATTTTCATCAAATTATTAGTATATGTTACCAACTTCTCCAAATTTTTGGTTGACTATCATCAAATGTTAATGTCTACTACAAAATTAGTATAACAGTTTTTTGATTTGATAAATAAGATAATCATATTTAAAATTCAATAAATAGTATAAAATATAATCATTGAAATTAAAGGTGATGAGAGAAACATTTTAGTCACTAAAGTGTTTAAAACATGTCCAAAGTGAATATTTACATAGCTATTTTCATATCTTTCTACACATGATATTGGGCCTTCGGCGTTGCTCGCTAAAAGCTCTTCCAATTGGAATAGGAAACAATATATATAAAAAATTGCTAACTGATTGTGGGTATCTGATTGTCGTAATATATCTTGCAATATGAATGGATCGCATCTCTTCATAATCGAGAGACAAAACTCCCCAAGTCGAACTCCTTCCTAACTATCGGTTTACTTGATCAAGGAACCATAATCGTTGTCATAAATAGATCTTGTAATCGGTGCCTTTGTTACTATAATACGGGCCTTTTCATACTATACTTGATAATGCTTAACTAACACAATCGCTGTCTTAGCGCTTCTCAGTCTTACGATTCGTTGCTGACTAATCACTTGATTGCTATCCTCTAATTAATATTGATTTTCATCATTAATCACGGTTTGTTTGGATGCCTTAGTCAGTCTACTTGTAATCATATCTGGTTTGTATATTACTTCGTCCTCTGTCTTATAATGATCTTCACTATGTGGATATTGCCATAGATGGTATTCTTCCATTAACGCTTGGCGAGTATACTTAGTCTTCATCGATCTCCATGCCATGTATATGCTTCGATTAGATATCTCACCTATACATGATGATCGATATCTTCAAAACAATTGTCCCTATCGTCGATGGTTACTAGTATTCGTTCTTCATCATCCTCTCATAACTTACCAACCCGATTAGAATCGTTATTCATGAACCTTATCATAAGCATACGGTATTTATAGTTGCTTACGAGTCTTTATTGTTTATGATACGATGTTGGCTAATTACTTGCAGGTATGTAGTGAAGCTCTTCTCTTGGGAGGTAATTAATGCCAACGTTCTTCTTGCCTTTATTTTATTCCAATGATTATGAAACCGACTTATTCTGATCTTTATTTCTAAACTATAACTGCTTTAAGGGTTCAGAACTGCCACACCTGAACATATGTTTATTAAAGGTTAGCTTAAACTAAGGATGGGACATCACAGGTTATCATTCTGAAGTTGAAGTCAAGAAGAAGTGTTAAAAGTTCAATGGTTTCCCAAGACATGGTACCCCAAATGTCCTCAAGATCTCCACACTCTCTACTAGAGGTGTACAAATCCATGTTGATAGTAATGAAAAAGATTTTGAATTGAGTCATTAGGAGCTTGTAGGAGATAGTACTCTATACACTAAGATGAAAGTCTTTCAGGATATCACCTTTAAATAGGCAAAATATAGGTGGTCTCTCTTAATGGACATGCAACAAAGATAAACGATAACAAGTAAAAGGATGCACAATCATGCAAGGTTAAGGTAAATGACGGTTAAATTAGGGGTTAAATGTAGGACAATATAATAACTAGCATTTGTATCTTAATGAGGTGCAATAGATATGCTGATAGTTAGATAATACCTATAACTTGTTTAAATTTTGTTAGGCTGGATGACTAATTGTGATAAGAGAAAAGTATTAAAACAAATGCACATGATATCAATACAAAATAAGTGGAACATGCAATGTAGATGATTTTTTCGTATTTATACAGCTAAACAAATACATACATATCGTTCAAGTGTTATGAACGGATCTAATTGACACAAAAATAATCTAAGTAGACCATGCAATAATGGAAAAAACAAAATGTGCATCTTGTGACATCTAATATTTTATTTATATTATTATTTTCATATTATCTTACACTAATATTTATTAGATGAAATAATCTTTACTCTTAAATATAACATATAAAATAATAAAGAACGCCCTATAATTTGTTTTTGTTTTTTAATATGTTACTATAAAAACAAAATTAATTATTTGTTTTTTGAGTTTAATTATAATTTCAATTTTTTTTATATTGATTATATCGAAAAAAAAACTTTACAAAAAATATTCTTTGAATCAAAATGACTACATAACCAGTCCTAGACTAACAAAACTACAATAAATAGCCAATACATCTAGGTCATACTACACTAGATATATTTATAACCATGCATATACACCTTATACAACAGGTTACAAAAAGACATAGCCTCAACATGATCTAAACATTACTTGTCCACCCAGGTTGTCCAGCCAAGTGGACCCTCCATCCAAATAACCTGTCTGTCATCCTAACTGGAACTGCACCATGGGCGGCCAGCTAGTCCATATACTCTCTCCATCTTCCTTCATTAATTATGAATGTAGCTAGTGCATTAACAAAGGGGATCCTCTCCATATTGGTCATGCTCCATGTGTAGCTGCGAAAAAGTACTGATGTGTACACTCCGGTATGACCTTCTTCTAAGAACCTCTCAAATTTCCTTTTCGCCAGCCTCATCACAAGGGTGACCTGCATTTCAATAAGATAAAAAGTGAGTACGAAAAGACTCAGTAAGCACCCTATCTCTACCCTAAAATTTATCTTCATTTCTAATATTCCAAATGTACCATAAGATCTCATAGGAAAGAACGAGTAATATAGATTACAGTCTTTCTTAATGCCATGCACTGAGCTCGTTTCAAAGTTCATTATATTAATAGAATAGGAATAGATATCCCAAAGAGGAGTCAAATTTCTTTAGCTATGATACAATCAAAGAGAGTTTCTATGACTTTACAAAAATTACATAAGTCAAAAGCATTTTGATCATTCCTGCAAGGCAACCTATTAAGTAGTAATAACCATTTGAAACATTTCTTCTTAGGAACCAAGTTACTTCTCCACAATCTATCAAGAATATTATGCCATTGATTATCAGACAGGTTAGTATGCTACACAGAATTAATATGTGAAATAATGCTATTATTAGAACTCAGAGTTCTATACACAATATTAGCTTTAGTTTTCATAAGTTGAGTGTCATCCGTCCAGGTGTATGAGAGAAACTTGTCATTGTCCACCAGGCAACTTTTAGGGAGCGACAACATGTTGCAAGCTTCTCTTGGGATAGAATAAGTCCTCCAATTGGAGGTTGGTAAATCAAACTTTTGAGATAACTCGGTCCAAGAGCTAAGATGATCCTTAATGATAATATCATTAAAACAATTAATACCTCTACTAGCCCAACTTTTAGTTGAACATCCTTGAATAAGGGCTAAGTGTTTGCCTTTGTGGAGGAGATTCCACCAGATGGACCTCTCACCACAAATAAAATCATTATTGTTGATCGTACAATTTGAGATCCAATTCCTAACAGCTTCCCATGCTTTCCAGATAGTTTTAAACACAAGAGACAGGGAAGTTCCCAACAACTAGATCACTAAAGGGGAGAGCCTTCCAAGCCTTGGCTTACTTAGGTACCGCTATCCTGATGTTGTTTCTAATAAGGACCTTCCAAGGCTCTTCTCCACTCAAAATATCCATTTAGCAACTAGAGAAATCCCTTGCATTTTGAGGTCCTTCAGTCCCAAGCCACCATCCTTCTTCTCCATACAACACCACTCCCATTTAACAGAGTGCCTCTTATTATTTCATATCCCATCCGACCACAAGAATTTTCTTATGGTTTTCTGAATATCATTCACTTGGTAGTTACTAAACATCTAGATTGAAGCATAATATATGCTATATGAAGAAAAAATATTTTGGCATACTTGAAGTCTACCAACAAGGGACAAAGCATGTCTATCCCATTTGCTCAATTTGACATCTAATTTATTTTTTATCCATAACCACATTTCTTTTAGACAAGGAGAGAGAGAGAAGGGAATGCCCAAATATTTGAATTGCTTAAGTGGCCCTCCCCATTGGTATCCAAACTTGCTTAGCAAATTGGGTGGGTGATCCTACCAACCTAGGAGGATGGACTTGGATTGGGAAATCTTAGCCCCAGAAGCCTCTCTAAAGACCCTAAGCTTAGTAATCAAGGACTCCAAATTATTTTCCTTTAACTCAAGAAATAGAGTCATGTCATCAGCAAATTGAATGTTCAACAGATTTGTCTTATTGGGGAGAATAATCCCTTTAACTCTCGGAGAAAGAGTATCTTCCCGCAACAAATAGTAAATTGCATCAGAAGCATTGACAAACAAGGTTGGAGCCAAAGGGCACCCCTATCTGATGGATCTCCCTAGATTAAATATATGAGACATAGAACCATTGATATCCAACTGAGCGGAAGCATCTTTAAGTAGAACCTGGACTAGGTGGCAAAATTCCCCAGGGAACCCAAAAGATTCCAACATCATGATAATAAAACCCCATTCCACCCAATCATAAGCCTTCTTGAAATCCAGTAAGAAACATGGCTAAATTTTGGTTAGAAGTTTTAGCCCACTCCATAGCCTCCCAACTTGTAATAAGATTCTCAAGAATGTATCTGCCTTTAACGAACACAGTCTGTGTAGAGCATCTAAATCTAGGTAGGATATCCAAAAGTCTACGGGCCAGAACCTTCACAAGGATTTTGTAAGAGACTAATATTAAGAAGCATTATAAGCCTCCAATTCTTGATCAAAGATTTATCCCCATCTTTAGGGAGGAGTTTGATAATTCCTCTATTAGTGTCAGGACCAAGAGAGCCTACTTTGATAGCTTCCTTATAGATTACTAGCAACTCTTCACTGATCCAATCTATGTTAGCATTGTAAAACTCAATAGGCAGCCCGTTTGGTCCTGGAGCCTTTCCATTATTCAAAGCACCAATAGCACTTCTAATCTCTCCAACGGAAATGGGCTTCTTGAGAGAAAGATAGTCCTCAATAATGTTGAGACTCGGAATCTCACTCTTACAACAGCTCCTAGCTAAAACAGAAGAGGGGATGTCTTCAGAAGCAAAAAAATCTTGATAGAAAAATAAGAATTCATTTTTAATTCCTTCAACATCCACGATCTCTCGCCCATCAACCCATAGTTTATCAATTTTTTCTTTGTATTCTTTCTGCTTCAACATATTAAAAAAGAATTTAGATCCCTTATCACCTTGTTGCAACCAATTCAATCCAGCTCTAACTTTTGTTCCTACAATCTTAGTTTGTTGCAAGTTTCTTAGGTGATCCTTAGCTTGAGACATGGAATGAGAATAGTTGATATTGTGGGGATCTCTCTTCACCATAGACTCCATATTTTGTAGATTGTCAGTCAGAACCCTCTCCATATACCTATTATCTTTGGCTTTCTTCCTACCAATAGTATTGAGCAAACACTGCCAACTCCTAACATTCTGATTCCACTAATTAATGTTTGAACTAGGGCCATAACTACATTTGTTGAGTTGTCTAATCATGTTAACTGCAGTGAGCACATCTTGATCTTCCAGGAGCTTAGTATTTAGAATGAATTTATCTTGTATGGTATTCCTTATAGGGGCCCTATCTCTCAGACAAATTTGAGAGACAATCGAGTGATGATCCAATAGTGTGTATGAGCAAACATTTACTGAGACACCCTTACCATCCCGAATAAAAGTGAAGGAGTCCTTATTAGCATAAAACCTATCCAATCTACAGTAGATTCTCTTGTGACCTTTTTGAAAATTGCACCAAGTGAACCAGATCCCTTCATATTCCTTCCTTAAACTTTTCAGGGATTGATTATCCTCTTCTTACTCTTCATCCTATCCCAATGTATCTTTTCTCCTCCTTTCCACTCCATTTTTAGCCCTCCCACTTTATCTTCAAGA
Source organism: Cryptomeria japonica (assembly GCF_030272615.1). NCBI lineage: Eukaryota > Viridiplantae > Streptophyta > Pinopsida > Cupressales > Cupressaceae > Cryptomeria > Cryptomeria japonica. Next base: position 630,523,658 of record NC_081409.1, on the reverse strand, counting down.
TATTTGACCATATTAAAGTCACCCCGAATAAACCAGGGGTTGTCTAGAAGAGAACTAATCCATTTCCACATAACGGCTCTCTCTCTCTCTATAGTCATTGGATGCGTAGATTGAATAGACCCCAAATTTGGTATTACCTAGTTGAATGAAACACTATCAATAGGAATGCATAATGAGACATTCTATTAAATGGCGAGGAGCCAGAGTTCAAGATTGCATCTTTCCATTTGGGATTAATAAGTAGGACTGTACCCCCTTTGCCCTTCGCGTGCTTGGTGGTAATTTGGCATGCATCTTTCCAAATAAAATTCAAATTCACTTCTAGAGTAAAATTAATAGCTTTGACTTCTTGGAGCATAACAATGTCTGCATCCTTGTGTTGATTGAGGAACCTTCAAACAACATGCTTTATGTCTGGGGATTCCAGTCCCCTTATATTCCATGAGATACACTTCATCATCAAAAAAAGATTACTTACTCTACACTCTTGGTAGCCCGAAAGCTGCTAAAACACTTGGGGATTTCTGGTTTAGCATCAACCTTTTTAGGGAGGGGGGAAATTTTGCCTTTGGAACATTTAAGCTTCCCTGTTTTTCGCCTAGGCTGGGCGGCTTTCCTTTTCACAACAAGCGCATTAGATTCACCATTGCCTATCTCACCTTCTTCATGACACTCACTCTCTCATTCAATTTCCTTGCTCGAGGGTGAGTTGTTGGAATTCAATTCTGCCTCCATCTCAGACTCGAAACTGACATCCTCAAGGGAATCATCACATTTGTTTGAATCAAAATCTCCAGATTTGGCCAGAGTGAGAGACACATCAAGATTGGAAGATCTAACTGAAGGGTCAACATTAATGATTTCAAAATAAGCACTATCCTTATCTATCATAGTCTTAGGCACTGAGGAGTCGATCATCGAGCAATCAATGACCTGGACGGATGGAGGGGAAGGATCAACCTCTCGGGACTCTAAATTTTTATCTCTCGACAGGGACAAATCTTTTTATATTTGCATCTGCAAGGATATCAAACTTATTGGAAACATCTAGGGTTTTAGCAATTCCGAAGGGAGAAACTTTCCCTCCACATCCATCCAACTCATTGACAGCTCGTTCTTTCTCTTCAAATCTTTTAATAATAGATTTACCACCGAATTCTTATTAATATTAGAGAACCTAATCTCAAGCGGAGGAACATTGGAGTCATCTTCCATGGGCACGGAGCAAGAGCCTTTTATAGGTTTGCTTTGTATAGACTTTTTAATTCTAAGACCAACTATTGGGCATTCTTTCTCCTAGTCTTACGGGACTTAGGAATCTCAAATTCAGAAGAGTTTTTTTGCACTTCTCCAAGTTGTGAAATGGCCTCTGTAATTGCTGAGTGAGGCGGGGCTTCAGATGTGAATGCCTCGAACTTAATAGAGTGGTCAAACTTCAGAAGCTCCTTATCAAGTTTAGAAACTACAGTTTTGACAGTCGCTTTAAGAGAATCCAATTTCTCCATCAAAGGGCATTCAAAATAGTCTATCTTGGGTGGAGAGGATTTCTTAATATCTGTATTACCTTCTAAGAGAGGTTTTCCAACGTTAGAACTATCATTTCCCGCTTTTTTAGAGGAGAGAATATGGCAGTTCCTTCTGATATACCTTTCACGTCTACATAGAAAACATGTGTTGATCCCCCCTAGGGCTTCAACAAGACAAGAGATGGGACCACTATCTAGATTGATCTCAGTAAACCTCAGAAATTCATGGTCTGGGTTAACCGAGACCAAAGCACGAGCATTCAGATGAGGCATAAGAATTGGAGGGTTGTCAACCCTAATAACTATACCAATAGGTTCAAGAATTTGTGAAATGAAGTTCCACAAGATAGGGGGTAAATTCTTGATTTCTATCCACCTAGGGCTGGAGAGCGCAAGAATTTCATCATTCACTGCATCATGGGTCCAATTTAGGGCTCTGAAAGTGCAATTACCAATCGTCCAGAATTGCTTCTACACAAGCGCCGCCTAAGATTTGGCATCCCTAAAGAAAATCACAAATAATCCCTTTTGGACTATTCTACAAAAAGAAATATGAAAACTTAATTTCTTAACACATACATTTTTAATTCATTCATCCAGAAATTTCTCGGCTAGGCATTTAGCCGTGCATCCACAACCGCCAAAAAAATTGCAATGTTCTTTAACCTAGATTTTTCTAAATCAATACCTTCAACCATGAAATCGTTAGGAATGATAGATAAAGTAGGCAAGGGAGGGCTAGGGTACTTACCTCTTCTTCTCCCGTCACCATTGCTATCAGAATCAGAAAGACTCACCAGATTGAATTTGGCTTCGCAAGGAACAGTGGAAGCTAAATCTATGAGGGCTTCTTTAAAATATTTACCAACATTATTCTCAGCCACATCTAACGAGGTCGTCGAACGGTCGGCATTGTCGGTCCTCCAGAGGAGTCGCCCATGGTGGTTCATAAACCTTCACATGTGCTTCTAAACGAACGACACATAGAGAACAAAAAAGGAATAAATGCATAAAGGAAAATAAAAGCAGGGCACAAATAGGGCTTACCCTCGTGGAGGAGGCCTTACCGCCTCCTCCACACGCAAGGGTCGACCCCTACACCAAACCCACATCGACGCCATGCAGAAGCATAGTCGTTCCAAGTTGCAGACCTCCCATGTCTATCTTGGGAAAAAATATTTCATCCAATTTAATTTCAATTTAGTTATATTTGTATTATAATAATTTTAGTATTACATTGTTAAAGTTAAAATGTTATATTATTATTTTTTTATAATTGCATGAAATGTTCCTAATTAATAAAAAACATCATATAATTTGTGTTTTTTTTATATGTTAGTACGAAACATAAATTTAAGTTTATTTTACTTTGAATTTAATTATAATATTAATTTATTTATGTTTTTATTATAATAATTTTAATATTATTGTAAAGTGGAAAATTGGATCCTAGTGACTCCCCACCTAGGAGAGAGAAAGGAAGCCACTAGGATGATTTTCACTCGGAAAGGAACTTTACATTCAAAAGAGGGGTTGAATCTGCTAGACCCAAATTCGAGGGAAACAAGGATGTGAATTCTGAGTGGATCTTGCAAGTGGTTGAAGTGTGATTTACCCTCTTCTGTAAATGAGAAAATTGACTTGTTGACTATGTGGAAAAGGGAGAAGAAATGAGTGAAATGAGGAGCTACTAGTTTGGGATCGCATTGTAACTTCAGATCTGAGCTAATTAGACTGATGTGGATTTGCCCTGCAAATTTGGAGAAAAGTCATCGGGACCGTGGTGGGAATGTACATGGTCCACCACAAAATCCATGAAACGAAAAGGGTTCTTCTGTCTCTACAAATGAAGCCCAAACCTGCAATTACAGTTGCACACCTACAACCTATACACAGAAAAGAGAGGGAGAATGGTTGTGGATAGGGGTTTGCCTCAATCAAACCCCAGTTGAGGAATCAACCTTGAAAGAAAGTAATTGCAAATGCTTGAATGTAAACAATGGAAATGTATACCTTGTAGATCTGCAACTTGTTGATGATGATTGCTTTGCTTCTTGAATGTAACCACAAATATTGTATGAAATGGCATGTAACATGATAAAACCCTAACACACACACATGCTTGCAAATGAATGTTGTAATGTTGCTCCAATGGATGAATGAAGAAGACTTGAATGCTTGAATGCTTGATGATGATCTTGGAATCTTGTATCTTCTCCTTATGCTCTTTATCTATCTTTTCATTGTCCATTTGTCCATGAATGAGGGTATTGAATTCCTTTTTATACATGCCTCAAGGATTAGCTTTCAACCACCAAAGGCCAACAAAGAGGATTTGCAAACCTTGAAGACAAATTGTGCATAGGAGATCGGGTAGACCTGACATAGGGCCACCCTAAGAGGTGGGGATAGGGGCGCCACGCCCCTATCTTGCCCTATTTTGGGGCCCAGACAAGGTCTAGAGAAGACACAAGACATGAAGGAGAAAGAGTGAAGGGTTGAAAATGCAGAAATAGGTCTCGGTTAGGGAAGGAGATGTCGTCGTGAAGGTGAGGACCCAAAATATGGTTAAAATTACAAGGATCGCAATTTTATGACACTACATTTAGCCCCCACTTTAGCGGGAGTATGGCTTACGCCACTACTGCCGGTAAAGTAGAAGAAAAGAGAGAGATGAAGATGAGAGACACGAAGCAATGCCACAAGGAGTATAAGACACCACTAATATTGAGGAGCAAAAAGCCCCCAATCTTAGGGTCTCAACTCATGTCGACATATGCAAGAGCACACAAAACAAAAAGGCACAAGACACAAAAATAAAGACAAAGCGCAAAAAGACACACAACAAGAACAAGACACAAGACGACAAACTAACTAGCCGAAGAGATCTCGAGCTCAGATGTCTCAACAACTAATCAGGACACAAAGACGAATGCCATCACATAAACACGAGCGATCACATAAAAGAGTAAAGTTGACATCATCCATGAACTATCAATAGTAAAGCTATGAGTTCATGAGAGGAAGAAGAGAGAGAACATGAATACACACTTTGGTGATCCATGAGAAGAAAGGAGAAGAAGAAAGAAACCATGGACGTCTCACCCCTAAAACTAGGTGATCCATGGAGAGAAGGACATGGAAAATCTCGCCCCCAAAGCCTGCCTAGGTGATCCATGTAAAGAGAGAGAGTGAGAACACTGTTAGTTCCACTCAACCTCATGCACATGTGTGCAAGTGAGGTTTGAAGCACCTCATAGGAGTCTATGCCCGAGTATGCTACAATCTATATAGAATGTATAGTATAAGTGTCATGAAAGGTGTGATATCTCGCTCTAAGAGTTTGTGCTCTGGTTCCGAGAATAATCACCCCACATAAAAGAAAAGTGGTGTCATCTCGCTCTAAGAGACCGTGCTCTGGTTCCGAGAATGACCCATTGTACAAGAGAAAAGTGATGACATCTTTCTCTAAGAGGTTTCCCTCTTGTTCCAAGAATGTCTCACTGTACAAGAAAAAGAAGAAGTGAAGACATCTCGCTTTAAGAGACCATGCTTTGGTTCCGAGAATGACCCATTGTACAAAAAGTGACGACATCTTTCTCTAAAAGGTTTCCCTCTGGTTCCAATAATTTCTCACTGTACAAGAAAAGAAGAAGTGAAGACATCACGCTCTAAGAGACCGTGCTCTAGTTCCAAGAATGACCCACTCTACAAAAAGTGACGACATCTTTCTCTAAGAGGCTTCCCTCTGGTTCCAAGAATGTCTCACTATTTAGAGAGTGACAACATCTTGCTCTAAGAGGTTTCCCTCTGGTTCCAAGAATGCCCCACTATTCAGTGCCTGAGAGAAGTATGGTACAAAGGAGAAGTGTGGGTACCCCCCCTTAAGATGTCAACATAGGTTGATGTTGATATCTTAAGGAAAGCATAACAAGGATACCTACCTTTATCACAAAGAAGATATCTTCTATGCAACGATGTCATAAATCCAAGAAAGAGAGGGAATACTCTTCAAGCAAGAATAAGATAGTTGAAAATAGATATCTTGTTGTAAGTGTAAAGGTGATCCTTGGAGGAGAAGAGATCTTTGTTCAAAAGACATCTACCCCCAAGAGGAGTTATCTCAGACAAATATAACATATTCTAGAACAAGAAAAGGAAAGAACAAGAATGCAATCCTTCCTCCTATTTCTAGGTGAAAGGGATTCTTGATGAGGGATGACTCACTTTAAGCCCCTAGAGGGATGGGTGAATTTATCATAGATGTACATTCCCAAGTGTAAAAGAGGTCGTAGTCAAGGACTAGCACCTCTTGTATAAGAGAGAATCGTTGAGTGAACAACAACAATTCCACACAAGGAATGACATCAAGTAATAGAACTCATACCATCCACTTAATAGGGCAAAGTGGATCCCTAGAGAAAGAGAGAGAGAAGGATCATTGCCCCCCAAGCTAAGGGAAAATGAGAAGAGCTTACACAATCTACTAGAGAGAGACTAAACATAAGCAAATGTGCAATGAGCTTACATGAATACATGCAAGAAAAGACATTAGTAAATGTAAAATACATGTCTCAAGAAGTGGTAATATTCAAAAGGAAGAGAGAAAAAGAATCATATATTCCCCAAGGGGGATTAATCATAAAAGAATACTATTGTAAGAAATGATAATCACATATGAAAAATGCAGCCCCTAAAGGAAATAATAATAAATGAGAAAGAAAGAAATAAAGGGAAAGAAGTGAAAATCCTTGCCCCACAAGTGAGGAGAACAAGAAGAAACATTACACTTTTTTTGATGGTGACTAGTTTCAAGTGATATGTCGTCCTAGTGGAACAAAATCCTCTCAAGGAAAGGATACATACTTCTCAAGAGATCATTCCCTGCTAAGGGGCATATCATATTTGCGAATAATCGAAACCATAGAAGAGGTAAGATTTCCAAGAGAATGAAGGAAAGAGAAGAAGTGCAGTACTCATTAAAGATGCCCCTCTCCAAGCAAAGAGGAAAACCAAAGAACAATTATATGGTCACATGAGAATAACCCTATGCAAGAAAAAAGATCTAATAATGAATAATGCACAAAGATAGAGAATAATGTATAGAAAGAAGAATCAAAATGGACTTCATGTTGCTGCCCCAAAGTATGTTACTAATGATAAAGAGCTCCTGTTAAAGGGGCTAATTATGTCATAGGGTGAAGAGCAACATGAAGGGAAAAGAAGTGCTAAGGCACTATGTTTTTACCAAGAAATACAACTAGATCTGTTGTGAGACAAATGTACGCAAGATCATATTGTAGTTGAACAAATTTCTTAAATGCATAACATTTTCCAAGAGAATGTGAATATAAATCATGAAAAATGCAATATTCAATATCTTTCACTTGCTTGAGTTTTTTGTTTTTATTTTGAGGAGGGAAGGAAATGTTCTTGTCATATTTCAATCTCCAATAGATTCTTGCAACTAATCTGTCAAGATGGTAAATATCTTTTTGCCATGAAGAAGAGGGTTTGTTAGGAGAAGAAGTTTCATTATCCACAATTCTAATTTTGCCACTATCTATGCCATCTTGAATAGAGTTTTGAAAATCAGGGCAATCATCAGCATTATGGTAATGGGTTTGATGAAATGAACAAAAATGACGCTTTGAAGAAGAAGCATTCTTGTGGGATCTCTTGATTTGTTGTTTTCCAAGGAAATCTTTAAAGTTTTGAAGCCTAATGAATTCATCCATAGAAAGAGGGGTACCACTTCATAGGCCTCTTGTAGTAGTTTGTGTAGGAGGGTTAATAGGGAAACAGATTCCATGCTCAAATTTCCCAACTCCTTGTCCTTTAAAACCTTGTTTTTTAATTATATGAAAGCCACGACTATAAGAATGTTGCAATTGACTAGATGGAGGAACATGATCATGAATTTCTTTGAAATTTGATGTGTAAGAAGGTAGAAAAGGATTTGTAGATGAAGGAGGAGTATCATGTGGAATGAGAATCTCTTTGCCTTTATCAAGCTTATCCTTTTTGGAAGATTGGGGAAGCACATCTTCATCATCAAAAAACTCATTTTTAGTGATTTCTATGCGAGGAGAAAGATCATGAAGAAAATGCTTGACATCATCCTCTCTACATAGAATTTGATGTTGAAGATAGGTCCTAGGAGAATAAGGAGGATCTAAAGATGTAAGAATGTTGATGTTTTCATATTTCCCCCCTTGCTCAAGGGTATGCGTAGAAGAAGAAGATGGATTCATATTACCTTCCAATGCTTGCTCTCTTGTAGAAAGATCATTGAGTAAAGCATTAGATCTCATTTCTTTCACACATGATACCTTAGGAGAGGTACAAAATTAGGATCTCTAGGTTTAGGATCTACAAAATCTTTAAGGTGATTAACATAGGAAATGCATGTTGTTAACAACATCACCATAATGTAACATAAATGATATATGAAAGCTTTGAGATCTAATAATTTGGAAATCCTAACAACACAATATGACCAAGTGCTATGAAGAAAGAGAAGTAACAGATGGAAGAAACTCTTATCCAACATATGATAAATATATGCAAAAATTAATGTAATCACATGTGAAAGAGCAAGCAAATCCAATTTGTTAATTGTCATTAAAAGTCTCTTAAGTGAAATCTGATTTTGTTGGAAAAACAAATCTAAAATTAAGACCTTTTTATGAAAATTAATTTTAAGATATGAATTTGATGAATTTTGAGTTTGTGTTTGACCTTAGAGAGTGTTAAAATTAATCAAGTATGTTGATTTTCTGGATCTAAGCAGAAAAATACAGTTAATTCCGTCTCTCGAAATTTCGGGAAAAAAACAGAGGACCGTGGCGGGAATGCACACGATCCGACCAATTTTTTTTGAAATTTTTCAGGGATGATAGAGATTATGATTTTAATGTGGAATCCAAAAAAATAGCTGATTTGGAGATGTCTAGATCGGTCAAACTTGCAGTCAAAGGTCGAAAATAAAAGTATTTTAAAAATTAGGGTTTTATGATTTAACCACTGAATTTTCATAATAAAGAAACAGATTTGAATTACAATTTTGAAATAGAAATTAGATCTAAAATAAGCAATTAAAATTTTACACCTCACAAGCTTAATTTTCTCAAAATGAAAAATTAGGGTTTTTATGCCATTAACCTCTAAAATTTGCAAATAGATCAAACTTGAAAATGAAAATTTCAAATTATAATTATAATTAATCAGATCTAATAATGAGAAATCAGAATTAATATGTAAGATGTCGAGTTCACCAAAATGTAAAGTGGAAAATTGGATCCTAGTGACTCCCCACCTAGGAGAGCGAAAGTAAGCCACTGGGATGATTTTCACTTGGAAAGGAACTTTACATTCAAAAGAGGGGTTGAATCCACTAGATCCAAATTTGAGGAAAACAAGGATGTGAATTATGAGTGGATTGCAAGTGGTTGAAGTGTGATTTACCCTCTTTTGTAAATGAGAAAATTGACTTGTTGACTATGTGGAAAAGGGAGAAGAAATGAGTGAAATGAGGAGTTACCAGTTCAGGATCGCGTTGTAACTTTGGATCTAAGCTAATTAGACTGATGCGGATCTTCCTTGCAAATTTTGAAAAAATTCGTCGGGACCGTGGCGGGAATGTACATGGTCCACCAAAAAATCCGCAAAACAAAAAGGGTTCTTCCGTCTCTACAAATGAAGCCCAAACCTGCAATTACAGCTACGCACCTGCAACCTACACATAAAAAAGAGAGGGAGAATGGTTGTGGATAAGGGTTTACCTCAGTCAAAGCCCGATTGAGAAATCAACCTTGAAAGAAAGTAATTGCAAATACTTGAATGTAAACAATGGAAATGTATACCTTATAGATCTACAACTTGTTGATGATGATTGCTTTGCTTCTTGAATGTAACCATACATATTGTATGAAATGGAACGTAACATGATAAAACCCTAACACACACACATGCTTGCAAATGAATGTTGTAATGTTGCTCCAATTGATGAATGAAGAAGACTTAAATGCTTGATGATGACCTTGAAATCTTGTATCTGTTGGCATTCTACACTCTAATGAGAAATGATGGTGTTGTCATTGATGGCAACCTTCTGGCAACCACCTGGTAAAGCCACCGACACTGGCATAAACATCTACATACACCGGCAGGCACTTCACCGATAGCGGCTACAATGCATATCGACACTCCAACCGATAGGGAATAAACTTTTGTTTATTGTATTTAATGTAATTATCTTTTGTAAAGCCGACATGGCATATTGTAATAGATTCATATACGTATGAAATCTTGTAAATCATTTTTGCAATAATAGATGGAATAGGAATGAGTGAATAAGAAGGAAGATATATGCGAATGCATAAGGCAGATTTTGTGTAAGAAGTATGGTAGAAGGATAGAATGAATGAATTATATTTTTGTATAAGGAGATATAAGTTGACCGCGAAGGTTTTGGTTATAAAATGAGCTTAAATCGGTATTGAACCTAGCATAGTTGATGCTGATTTGAAGCAGTACATTGTATTGGGCTTTAATAATCCACTTTTGTAAGTCAGTGAGACTTCTATCTTGTAGATTGAGTAGTGAGCTCTAGGCAGTTGGCCTTCCTGCATGTGCAGGCCTCTCATTGTAAGTAATATTCATTCATTGGCCAGTGAGTGAATATTGTGGGTCACAAATCTCACTGAGGTTTTTCCCACATCGGGTTTCCTCATTAAACATCTTGTGTTACGATGTGTTTTCTATGTTGTCTTTATTGTTCCTGTTTACTGCATTAATTCTTATTTACCAGTACACTATTTTGGAATGCAAAATACTTAATAAGGTTAAATATTATGTTAACCTGTTAGGTACTGATTCAACCCCCCCGCACCACCCCGCCGTCCCCCCCCTCTCTCAGTATCTTTGGGACTATCATTAATCCTCACAATTGGTATCAGAGACTGGTCCTCTATTTTCAAAAGCCTAATAGCTTGAGGAAGATTCTGACACCGGTACAGATGGATAACTTAAGAAAGCAATTGGAAGGAGCTCTTGTGGACTATGATTCAGAGAAGTTGAAGAATATCAAACTTGAAGATGATCTAAGGACTGCACATGAATTCATTCAAGGACTTTGGGAGAATCTTACTATAGCCAGAAATAAAAGAAAAGAACTTCATGAGAAGATGCAGAGTGATAATGATGAAAAGGAAACTCTTAATGAACTTGTGAACAAGATGAGACAAGAAAACAATACTATGAGGAATGAAATGCAAGATATGACTATGAGATTTTGTAAAGACATTGAAGACAGGAAGAAGAATGAAGATGACTTGACTAGGAGACTCAATGATGCTGGAAATGAAAATCTAAGACTCAGTCATGAAAATGACATGTTGAAGATAGATCTGATTCGCATGCAACATGATAAAACTGAACTTATGAGACAAATGGGAATTCTGGAAAATGAGTTGGCTACTGCAAATCAACACAAAGAGAAATTCAAGAAAAGTTTAGAGGAACTTGATGATATGCTGAAAAGTTAGAAACCTAATGGAGATACAAATGGACTTGGATTTGAAGTTGGTGAAAGTTCTGGTACTACAAACAATCATGATCACAGTAAACTGGTAAGACAACCTAATGCTTACAAATTTAATGGGGAATGCTTTAACTGTAACAAGTATGGTCATAGAGAAAATCAGTGTAGATCTAAAAACAATCAAAACATTAATGCACCCACCGGTCAATGTTCCAAATGCAACAAAGTTGGTCATAATTCAGAGAATTGTAGAATGAATATAAGATGTTATGTTTGTGGAAGATTTGGGCACTTATCTAATCAATGCAGAACACAAACCGGGATAGGATATGGAAAGGTTATTCAGAAGAATAATGTGACTTGTAATGCTTGTAACAAAATTGAACATATTGCAAAATTTTGTAGAAGCATGACCTCACAAGCAAATAATAAAGGACTCAGTTTAAAAGGCAAAGAAAAGGTTGATGAGTTAAAGCAAGAATTTTCAAAACAATGGATTAGGAAGATAGATCAAAATGTTGATGAGACTATTTCTTCACCGGTAGAACAAAGTATTACTCCATCTACAGGAAATTCTTCATCCAACTAAGAAGTAACCCTTTGGGGGTATTGTAGCAAATTGAATATCATGCAGTTTACCCTCGATCGACGGTGAGAAGATAGATTTCTTCTTTACCGGTAGATGTGTTAAGTTTTCACTTAACTAGCGAGCATTTAATGTGGTTGTTGAAGGAAAAGTCATTATATATCATTGGTTTTCCCTCATTTTTGATTCACCGAGCATTCAGATTAGTAGAGAGCATGAAATCCGAGCGAAGGCATTCAAGGGGAAGGTGTGAAGCGATTTCTTTCAAGCATTCAAACATTATCAGGTAGCTAAAGGTATTTTTCAAATGGCTTCTTCTTCTACTCCCAAATTTATTGCAAACCCTACTCTCGTGGAAAACATAAAATGCCCTAGGCCCGTATTCAAAATTATTCCCAAGATAGCTAAGCAAGATGATTCCATAGGCACATTTTCAAAGATTCCTAAAGGTGTAGCTTATGTTGAAGACCCTAGGATATATATTCACTACAATATTGAAGAATTAGGTTTTGAGGAAGTGTTAAAGATGTTTAGAACTGTAATTTGTGATGAAAATGGCATTGTCAAACCCGAGCACAAGGTTATTGAGACTTTAGGTTTTGTGGAAATCTTGAACATCCCTGAATTTATGGAGGAAGTTGTGAGAATTGTCCTAAGTAGGTCACATGGAGAATTTCTTTGGTTAGATTCGGTCTACAAATTCACGCGGCAAGCAATTAGGGCAGTAACAGGTTTACCCCCAACCGGCAATAGACCTGACAAAACTAAGAAGGTTCCTAATAACAAAGTCATGACCTTAACCGGAGCAACATTTGATAGTAGATCTCTGAGAGTAAATGACATCAAGGACATCAATGTGAGATTCATAAGTATGATTTTAGGCTACAAGACTATACATGCAAACATACTCAATTCAGTTTCTAGTCTTTACATTAATAGTGCTTATGAAATGGTAACCAATAATGCAAAAATAGATGTGTGTGAATGGCTGAAGGATGAACTAATAGACAATTTGAAGAAGATAAAAGGTGATAAGAAAGGGAAATTTTGTTTTGGTAATCTCTTAGTATGCCTTATGTTATATTTCACAAAGGAAATTCCCGGTATTGGACAGAAAGACTTTGGATATGACATATCCGTAGGCAAACAATTGTAAGAAGCTTTCACCGGCATGGGTACTGCTAAGGAAAATAATATAACTGAATATTTCAAAGCTTTCCAAACCAAGATGAAAACTAGAGAGAGACTACCATAGAGTGTAGTAGATAAATATGATAAGGAAATTTGTTTTGTAATTAAGAAAGATGAAACATGGATGGAAGTTGTATTACCTAGAACTGTATAGGTAACAAAAATGGGTTATGAGGTAGATATGAACATTGTTGAAACTTATGCAAAATATTTGTTAGATGCACCTAAAGAACCATCAGAAGAAGTTTTTGGTAGTGCTGAAACAATTGAAAGTGATGTAAAAACAATGAAACAAAGGAAGAGAAGAGAAAAGTATATAAGAGATGCTTCTAAACAGGCAAAGGAAATAAAAGAAAATGTTATGAACCTTACTGGTATAAAGGCAAGTGAACTGGAAGGACTACAATCAAAGGCACACATTTCACTGGTTGGCACATCATTTGATAGTGAGATACCTACAGAATTCAAGAGAGTTGATAAGAAGAGAAAACCCTCACCGGTACCCTCTCTTTCACCCAAGAAAACAAGAACCTTGAGAAAGAAACAACAAGCAGTAAGGCAACCGACAAAGAAACTTACACCCAAGAAGAAACAAAAACGGGTTATACCACCATTGGATAATTTGCTGAATGAAATAACTGATGAAGGTAATTTGGCAAATGTGAGCAAATTGTATAACACATTCACTAATTAAGAAAAGGATAGTATTGAAAACAGTATAATCTTACATCTAGACATAAACAAGAAAGTTCTAATTGAAGTTGTGGATGACTTGCCAAATGATCTATATAGAAGGTTAGATGCAAAGAGGATTGCAGTAATGGAGTTGGACAAGAAACTTAAAATTGAAAAACTTCTAGTTGTACATCCAGTTAACTCTAAAGAGGAAATTGATGACCTAACCTGTGAAGATAACAAATCAGTTTTTGCTAGTGGTCACCAGCAAGTGAGCTTAATGGCTGGTAGAGTTAATGAAATTGCAAAGGAAATGGCTGATAAATGGGATATCTTTTTTTTGGAAAAAGAAAAACAAGAGGAATTGAACAGGTCGAAGAAAACATTCAGGGTTTATCAAAAGGATAAGGACAAAGGGAAAGGTAAAGTTGGTGGAATACCAAACATCAAAATAACTGACAACTTACCACCACCCTTGGATACTACACCGGTACATTTTGATAATCCACCGGCTAATGACAGTGTAGGTGTAACACATGATGACATTAATCCTGATTCAGAAATTCTATTCACCATGAATGTGGATACTCAGGAAGTGAACATTGTTGTGGATAAGGACAATACAGAGGCTAAGAATGACATTGCTGACAGTGGAAACATTGTTGAGCAACCGACAGAGAATGTTGAGGCTGAGACACAAACAGAGCATACACTACAAACAGAGCAACCTTTGGATAGTGGAATGAATACTGGTAGTATAGATGCTAACACGGAGAAACCTATAGAGAAACCAACATAGGCACAGGTATACATTGAGGCAAAGAAACCGATAGTCACTGAAAAACCCAAACCATTGCTAGTAGAAATGCAACCTCGGACTAATCCACCAGAGCATAATACAAACAAATTGGTAACTAATGTTGGAAGCAATGAGGTAATTAAGGTAGTTGGTCAGACATCCGGTACTTCATGAAGTAAATTCAGGCCTACCAATGTGACAAAGGTACTCCTGGACTCTATTAAGTAGATAACTGACTGTAATGCATTGGCTTATAAAGCAATTGATGAAACAATACCTATTCTTAAGATGATTGCACCAAAATGTGATATAGATCATGTAAAGGATTCTTTAGGTCAATTGGACACATTGTCTAAATTTATTTCTGGAAATATAATAACAGTTGATAAGGTGAATGAGGATACATTCAAAGAGAAAGTTGAAAAGGAAAAGGAAAAATTATTTGAGGACATAATAAAGAAGTGCACTGGACATATTAACACACTTTTACCGTCACTGAATATAACAATTTTGGAACATAAGGAATTGTACAGAGAAACATGTAAGCCACGTCTGTTGACAAAGGACATTGAAAAGGAAATAAGCAGAGTACAAAAGGAAATAGATGATATAGCTAATAACATAATTGGTTCATCTGAACCTATATCAGTTATTGAGAAAGAAATAGTAGGATTTGAGGAAAAGTTGGAGAAGTTTGAGAAGGAAAAAGCAAGGATCAAAGAAAATGCCAGAGAGCTTAAGCATAAACTTAGTCCTAAATTGGACAACCTTATCTCTCTGAGAAATGAGATCTCTAAGGAATTAATTCAAGGGGAAAGATCACTAGAGGAGAATATGCATCATCTCACTGGCACGATCGAACGAACTGAAGCAACCATGAATGACAGCAACAAATTCATGCAGAGTTTAAATTTGGTTTTGGCTGACATATTTCAGATTGTAACCAACCAGTTACAAACTTTGAGGTGAAAATTTTGAACTTGTTTGACAATTTTGACAACCTTTGTCATTGATGTGAAAGGGGGAGTAGTGGACATAGAAAAATGGCTATTCAGAGGAGATCATCTGCTCAGGGGGAGCACATATTTTTGGTAAATCTTTGGACTTCACTTTTTGGAAGAGTTTTTGGATTTTTCTCATGAGTGTTGCCATCAATGCCAAAGGGGGAGATTGTTGGCATTCTACACTCTAATGAGAAATGATGGTGTTCTCATTGATGGCAACCTTCTGGCAACCACCTGGCATTCATCTGGTAAAGCCATCGGCAGGCACCGACACCGACATAGACATCTACATACACCAGTAGGCACTTCACCGACAGTGGCTACAATGCATACTAACACTCCAGCCGACAAGGAATAAACTTTTGTTTATTGTATTTAATGTAATTATCTTTTGTAAAGCCGACATGGCATATTGTAATAGATTCATACATGTATAAAATCTTGTAAAACATTTTTGCAATAATAGATGGAATAGGAATGAGCGAATAAGAAGGAAGATATATGTGAATGGATAAGGCAGATTTTGTGTAAGAAGTATGGTAGAAGGATAGCATGAATGAATGATATTTTTGTATAAGGAGATATAAGTTGACAGCGAAGGTTTTGGTTATAGAATGAGCTTAAACTGATACTAAACCTGGCATAGTTGATGCTGATTTGAAGCAGTACATTGTATTGGATTTTAATAATCCACTTTTGTAAGTCAATGAGACTTCTATCTTGTAGATTGAGCAGTGAGCTCTAGGCAGTTGGCCTTCCTGCATGTGCAGGCCTCTCATTGTAAGTAATATTTATTCATTGGCTAGTGAGTGAATATTGTGGGTCACAAATCCCACCAAGGTTTTTCCCACATTGGGTTTCCTCGTTAAACATCTTGTGTTATGGTGTGTTTTCTATGTTGTCTTTATTGTTCCTGTTTATTGCATTAATTCTTATTTACCGGTACATTGTTTTGGAATGCAAAATACTTAATAAGGTTAAATATTTTGTTAACCGGTTAGAACTAATTCACCCCCCTCTCAATATCTTTGGGACTCATTTATCCTAACAGTATCTTCTCCTTATGCTCTTTATCTGTCTTTTCGTTGTCCATCCGTCCATGAATGAGGGTATTGAATTCCTTTTATTACATGCCTCAAGGATCAACTTTCAACCTCCGAAGGCCGACAAAGAGGAATTGCAAACCCCGAAGACAAATTATGCATAGGAGATCGGGTAGACCTAACATAGGGCCACCCTAAGAGGTGGGGACAAGGGCGCTGTGCCCCTGTCCTGCCCTATTTTGGGGCCCGGACAGGGTCTAGAGTAGAGACAAGACATGAAGGAGAAAGAGTGAAGGGTTGAAAATGCAGAAATAGGTCTCGGTTAGGGAAGGAGATGTCGTCGCCAAGGTGAGGACCCAAAATGTGGTTAAAATTGCAGGGGTCGCAATTTTATGACACTACAATTATATTGTTAAATTTGAAATTATTATTTTATTATTATTTACTCTTTTAACTACTGCAATATTATATTATTGTTTTTTTAATTATTATTTTATTTATTTTGATATTTAAATATTTAAATTTGAAAAATATTTCTATTCCAAGTACTACATTATTTTTATTACGATAATAATAATATTTTATATTATATTATGTTAATAATTTATTGTTGTTTGATTGATCATTTAAAGAGTTTTTGGTGCATTTGACACTCCTCCAATCCCATTCCTAACCTTTAAAATGAAAAACAATAAAAATTGGAAGAGAGTTTTTGAAAAATATTAAATATTTAAAATGAAAACAAAAAATAATAAACATGTTATCTTTAGTTCAATTAAATGGTGGTGTTAATCCTAAGTGACTATGACGGATGGGATTGTGTAGGCAACAAAGATTGCACTAAGTTTCTTGCTGGTATTTTGTACAATGTGTTTTCCTACAGATTTGACAACGAGAGTGGAAGTGATTGCAGTGATGAAGATTTTTTAGCTATTGACCAAATTGGATATGGAGATGCAATTACATTAGTGGAGGATAGGGAGTATCTGTATGATAATGAGATAAAAGATGAACTTCCATTGGATGTTCTACTTAAACCTAGGCTTTTGGGTGCTTTCTCTACCCTCAAGCCTACTTTGGCGTTGGGTGCTCCTATCCTCTCCTCAAACTTAAATCTATAGAGGGGCTTCCTTACCTCAAATTTGTACTATTTCTCATCTAATTTGGTTCTTGCATTAGTTGATTATTGTCCTGATGGTAGTACGATGGACTAGAAAATCCCTAAAATAGTTCCCTATGCTATTCCTTCATGTGTGCACAATCTAGATCTTAGGTCCTCTTATGGTTTCAGAGCTTCTTTTTTATCACCTCCTTTCCTAGATCTAGGTGAGTGTGTTGATTCCACTAGGGTTGTTTCACCTAAAGAGATATGTAATGTCTCATTGCATGTCTCTTCCCCTATCTCCCCTGAGGAAGTCACATCATCTAGGCTTCCTTTATGTGTTAAGGGATTTCAGGGTTGTGAGGACAGGTTTGAACTATGGGAGGTGATTGAGTTGCATAAGTCTAGGCATTCTAATGTTGGGATTGACATTTATGATGTGAGGGTCCCTACTATCACATAGAAGGTTATGGTTCAGACTGTTGAAGATGATTTGATCCTTCAGGGGCCCTCCCCTCCCCTAGATTTTTTGAGTGTGAGAAGAGATGGGGATATTTTTGTTCTTATTACTCTCGATGTGTAGATTAAAAGAGCCTCTAAAAGCCTTCATACTACTCCTATCAAGATATGTTTTGCCCATAGGCTCAATAATGAATTTATTTGTAGTTGGGATTTTGAATGTTGGCTTGCTCTTGGTCTCATTTGTGTGATTGCCTTGATGAATGATTTCCTTTAACTCTCTTTTTATTATTTTGTGGGTTGTACCGAAGTTCTTCAAGTGGGACCCTAGTTTCTTGGTAAGACTTTTCTTTATTTTAAAATACGGTCTATTGAATTTGATGCTACTAAAATCAACTTGGTTCCCACTTAAGTTCATTTCTTAGAGTTCATGTTTTATTTTTGGATTGAAAGTACTATTCATGGTATCCTAATGCTATTGGTCAATTTATTCCATTAATTTTATCATATAAGCTAGAACAAGTTTCCTTTATGCTATATGTTGTGTTTGTATTGAAGTTGGTTTGGAGTTGCCCAATTCAATTACGCTGGTCTCCAACCTTGGTGTCTGGGAATAGATTCTTTATTATGAGACCTCTCAACTAAACCATTTCCACATTGTTTCACTTCTCTTTATTGTGCCAAGAGGTTCATTCATGATTCCCCCCAACCTAATATTAATGAGAAGGAGTTGTTTTCTACCGAGGGAGACCACATTGATAAGGTCATCGATTCTTGTAAGGCTAAGCGAAAAATTGATGAGATGATTGAGTATCCTCCATATGATATTTTTCCTTTGAACATTGGAAGGACCTTCCATTCCTATCCTACCCCTCATTTGAGGCCCTTATTGAATTTTTATTCTAGACCACCTCAATTGTATGACTTTTGGCCTTCTATTTTGGTTCCATACTCCAATCAAAATCATTTTCTGTTTGTTTTTTGTTAGTTCATATATTTCCTCTCCAGAGACATGTTCTACTCACCATTTAGGTTCTATTGTGAATTTTACTTTCAATGGTTCTTTGTATGTGGGTCCGAGCTCTTTCAATATTTACCTTGATCAAAACATTAGAAGATAATTAGAAGACTTGCCTCAAATTTTTCTCAAATTTTAAATGTCAAGAAAGTCACAAACACCAAAAGGAAAAGAAATCCCAATTGCATAAACATTCACATACACATTCCTATCCTAGCGGTTCAAATCCCACTCCATTCCCTTCACAATAACTCTCACAATCCACAAAATAAGAAATTGAAGAGGTTTTTTTTTCAAAACCAATTTTCTTCACAAAACAAGAATTATGCAAAATGAATGTTTTTCCCCTTTTTAGCCAATTCAAAATTTCAAAATAAAATAATAACATTTGCTAATTAATATTTAACATTTAAGTTAACAATTTTAATCCATATAAGCACACCACTCTATTTATTTTATGAAAAACATGAAATTAAATAAAAAACTAAATCATGCACTCATTGAGTGTTCACAATGATTAAATTTTTTAGAATCATACTAATGATCATTTCTAGATCAACACAAAGTAATATAGTAGGTAATTACATTCAAACCAAGTACAATGGTTAAGGAAAAATAGATAAGGCCCAATGTGACATCTCTCATATAACCATCATCGGGGAATAACTCAGACCTATGGAACCATGTGGATGAATAGCCCTGTACTTGTAACAACTCAACATACATGTCAAGATTTCTTGCTCAATGTATATATAGTTGAAGCACAACATATCATAAAAACTCAATCAAGCACATGATTATATAAACATATAACCTAATATATTAAAATAAACATCATAAAACCATAATCACATTTGCTCCAAATAAGAATACTATTACACACATTAATGAGTTGAAGCATTAAAATAAACCAAGCATTTAAACTTGTAGAAAACTAATAGCCAACATATCAAGGAACCACATATTGAACATGCAAGTGCTTCAAACTTACTAAGTAGAGGAAGAACATAAGTCATACAGAAGACAATGAAGTTGAACCATCACTTAGCATTCATGACAAGAAGCACAAACATGAAAACAACCTATACATCCCTTGACACAATCAGAAAACAGGGTAGAGATCTACACATTAAGGTGGCAAATAGGAGGGACACTACACCTTGAGTGTTTTTTCTAGAGATTTTTTCAAGGTAGAGCTCATAATTTTTGTGATTGTGAAAAATTGGTTGGAGTAAATAAGACAAAATTAAATGATTAGTGTTGTGCCCCATATAATACATCTTATTTTGTCTAATTACTCTGATGTCCCCTACTTTCTTTTTGAGTTTTAAATTAAGTTGATTGCAATTCTCTTTGATCTTAGTTACATAATTCTCATTTGTTGACTGCTAATTAAGGTCCAAGGTGGTCATTTGTTAATCCTAGTAGGAGGTGAATATTTGGATTGTTATGAACCATAATATTTTTAATTTATTTCCTAATCTATGTTCTATCATACAAGTGGTAGGAACATGTTGAACAAAGTGTTGTCATTGATGTTAAATGGCCTATCAATGTTGTCATTGATGTCAAGGTATATGGGACTTTGTTGAAGTTTTAATCTTTTTTTTACACAATAACAAAGCATTTGAGAAAAATGGGGGGTAGAGCTTAGTAATGTTAATGTTATCATGAATCAATTTTTAGTTGTTTGCAGTGGTCCAAAAGTATCTGTTGATTGTGCTTAGCAAAGAAGAGGTGAAAGTTGTACATGATGTCTACTCCATTTAGAGAGATATGGATGTGATGGAGTGTGTGAAATAAAAGGAAAATCTTATACACATTGTGAGGGTCTTCTGAAGAAGATCATATCAGAGAGGTATTGAAGGCTAATCTTTGAAGATTCACATGACATTATATATATAAATATATATATATATATATATATATATATATATATTAAGATTGGTGTCTCATAATCTAAGTTGGCGCTCAACATCTTGGTCTAGGGGGTTGGTGTCTTCTATAAGTTGATTCCTACAAATTTGATTGGGGATTTGTGTTTCCATCTTATATTATAATTCATGTGGGTTGGTACCTACAAAATATTGTAACTTTTTTATTATCTTTGTGAGGCTCGATTTGGGTAGTAGATCCAAGTAGCTATTCTCACCATGGTTTTTCCCTTTTAGGTTTCCATGTATATATGGTGTTATCTTGTGTTGATTTGTGATTATGTTTATCATTGCATTGTTTCTTTAAAATTACTAAGTGAGATTTTCTAATGGTCTTAATGATTAATCAAATTCAAATCTGAATTTGACAATACTAATTCACCCCCCTCTCATTATATATGTGTGTTCTTAACAAAACTTTGCTTAAGAGAATTTTTATTATATGACATTAACTCATAATTTGGCATGGTTTTTTTGGCTTGATGTGGTCAAGGTTATGGTTTTCTTCTTTGGATTATAAGGTGACAATCCTTTGGGTGATTAGTGTTAGGATTAGCCAGAATTAGAAAGCACAATATAACCTTCCACAAGTGAGACCAAATTAGCACAATAGAAATGTCTATCATATACAAATGAGAATGTAAGAATACAATGATCAACCTTGAATATATAGGCAAGGATGAGGAGGTGAGAAGTTATGAGACAATGACTAACAACCCCTCCAAAGGTGTAACACTTGTGAGCTCACTTGACAAGTTTGTGATCAAGTGGCAAGTATGCATGCAATAGGTATCTCAAATGACAAGGACACATGTCCCAATGCTATGAAGTGAGACATGATAATGAAAATTTCTATGTAAACTTAAGCTAAGTGTGAATAGGTCAATTCTAGAAAGGTGATAAGCTAACCAGTTATGTAAAGATACTATTTACACTAAAAAATAGGGCTTCATCTTTCTTTCCAATGGTCTTGGGTCATATGCTTGCATGCCATGAGTCATTAGTGGTTACCTTACTCAAGTGACATGTTTTAGATGAAGCAATGGTTTATTAAGTCCTTAATCATCTTAAAATTCATTAAGAGGTCTTGGATCTTATTTTATACTTTAATCTATATTAAAATACATATGGGATTAAAGTTGTAGGCTTTCCATATGTTAAATTTTTACCTCTTTCAAGACTCAATATTGGATTCTAAGTCTCTTTTAGACCTTTAGTTTCCTAAACACCTCCTTATAGGTTGTATAAACCTTCCTAACTATCATATAAACCCTTACAAATGCTCAAAACACCATCAAACTCCTCAACAAAACTTTAGATGATAAAATATTTCAAAGTTAAATGGATCCAAGGTGAGTCAATGCCAACTTAGGTAGAATAATATTTTAATCACTTTAAATATCTTGCAAATAAATAAGAAGTTTCTTTGATAGATTTTTCTCAAAAAATAAAATAAAAAATCCAAAAACACAACATAGGTTATATTCAAATTCATATGGAAACAATTAGTTGCATGTTGTTAATTAATTCATATTTTGTTTCAAAATTATAAGAAAAGATAGAATAGATTATTTTCCACACATATTCAGTTAAATTCTTGCAACTTTTGAAAGTGGAAAAGAATAAGATAGAAGTCCTCAGTATCATCATTATACATTCAATGCAAGTAACCCAATCATCAATTAAGTAAGCATAACAACTCAAACAAAGAACAAAAATAGGACAAAACTAATGTCTCTTAAGTTTCCTATCCCTCGTTCAACCTTTCATGCCAAACATGTCTAGGGATCAAGGAATATCAGATTGAGGCAATTTTTAACAAACCTACCTATTCAAGAAACCTCAATATATGAGCATTAAGACCAAACAAAAATTCTTAGGCAGATTCATGATGTTTGTAGATTTTCAATAACATTCCAAACATTATTCAATCATCACAATTTCTACTACATTCCATCATTGTTGTACATTTCACATGCTAGTTGGGAATACATGTTTTGCTAAGATCTAACAACATCTCATCCAATTTTCATGATTCTAACACCCCAAAGACGTATTTTAATTCTAGATTGTTGCAAGGTGCGCCCTTGGTCTCGTGCAACACAAGCAGCAGGTTTGCGACATGGCTTAATCACCTCTCGTGGATGGTGGTTGTAGCGAGCATTGATAGGTCGACCTTTTGGTGCAATGACAATCATACCCAACAAATGGTATCATAGTTGGGTCACGGGTTCAAACCCCGCTTGTGTTGAGGGGGATTGTTGCAAGGTGCGTCCTTGGTCCTGTGCATCACAAACAGTGGGTTTGCGACATGGCTTAACCGCCTCCTGTGGATGGTGGTTGTAGTAGGCATTGATAGGTCGACCTTTTGGTGCAATGACAACCATACCCAACATAGACTTACTACTAGGTAGAACAAGATAACATCTAGTTTCATTTCTTAAAGATTTGCAACAACTTTTTAAAGTGTCTGACAAAAGAGGAATATGCTTCTAGACTCATTAGTCCCAAGATGCTTTATGGCATGAACCATATTGAGATTCATTCAACTATCTTGACCACATTCATTATTGAAGATTCCCTCTACACATTTGACCAACTACATGTTACATTTGGCATTGAGCTTTCAACTGCCATATGACCAACATGAACCACTCTAACAGTTAAGGCTCGCCATATAAGAATCAAAATGTCTTAATTCAAATTTGGTCAATAACTGAAAAGAATTGTATTGTAATATCATTTAAGAATTGTGTATTTCACACATAGATCCGCATGTGTATCTTTGATGTCCAAGGCCTCCCATCACAAATGTTTAAGATAGACTATAAGTCCAATTACGATTGTGAATCAATAAAGTATATTATTGTTTCACGAAATTTCATTGTATGTTTATTCATATAATTACATGATTAGATAGCCCTTTATTAGATCTTCCAACCTAACTACATAAAAAAGACAAATTTAACACAAAAATGTCTTGCATGTTATTCTATAACTATATTAAAACCACCTCAAAACAAACCCAAAAATAAATATAAAATAACATAAATATACATATATCACCATTAATATTTCCTAAAAGATTCATTCTATCCTTTAAATGATACTTCAAACAATACAAAGAATATTAATTGTATATTAATTTATGTAACTTAAATGAGCTAAAAATTAAATCCATAATTCCAAACAATTGTTTTCATATAAAATGAAATTTTCTATAATAAGATATCAATATTATAATTTTCTCAAACTATATTAGTGAAGAAAAAATAATAGTAAAATGAATCTATAGCCTTACCTATGTTACCTTTTAAGAGGGATAAAAGGTGGGACAAGGCAATGAGAAGGACAAGAATAAATAAATAAATTTGAAAAAAAAAAACAGAAGCAAACGTTGTGAAATCTCATATCGAGCACTGAAGGCTATCATCTGGTTTTCCGCTTTCTTTACTGATCTTTTAGACCTCAGGAATCCTTTTCCCGGCGTCCTTTGGCGGTTTCGGCATAAAAGGGAGGAGTGAATTTGTTGAGAATCTGGGGAGCAAGGTCTGCCACGGTATTTTTTCGTACATAGATTAACCGGGAAACCGCTTATTAAGATACAGTCTTGACTTTACGGGTGCTTTTGGAGGAAAAAAATGGTGCTGGGGACTAACCAATCTGGTAAGGGTGCCAAAGGGCTCCTGATTGGAAAATCGACAGAGCGTGATAAGAAGGATAAGAAGAAACCCCAGTCGAGATCTGCAAGAGCTGGATTACAGGTCTGTATTTTTCTTTTCCAATTGTTGATTTAGGATTCACGTGTTGAATTTTGGTTTAAAATGAGTTTAAAGGGAGGCAAACATGTGGAAATTTAGCCTGCTTGCTTAGACCAATTGCATATGCATTTGGGTGGTTTTGTTTTGAGCTGGTCTGGAGTCCTGGATTATTGGGCGATTTGTACTGGGGTGGTGATAGCTGACATTAGTATGTTTGAATTTGTATGATGTGACTTTTCCGAATTGAGGTTCAGTTGTGTTTGAAGGTAATGAATGAAAGTCTGTAGTGCTTTTTAGCATTGATGTTTCTGAGCGAACTTTTGGTTCCATCATCAGAAGGAAAAAAATGATATCCAATTATTTTGTTGGCATGCGTGATTGATCAGAGAGGACCAACCATACTTAGTTGTCATGGGTAATTGATCACAGATGATCAGACATGTTTAGTTGCCATGGGTGATGAGGACCAGCCATTCTTAGTTGTGATGGGTAATTGATCACAGGGGACCAGCCATGCTTAGCTGCCATGGGTAATTAATCACAGGGGACCAGACATACTTAGTTGCCATGGGACCAGCCATGCTCAGTTGCCATGGGTGATTGATTACAGAGGATCAACCATCCTAGGCTGCCATGGGTAATTGATCAAAGGGAACCAGCCATTGTTAGCTGCCACTGGTAATTGATCACAGGGGACTACCCATACTTTGTTGCCATTGGACCAACCATGCTTATCTGCCATGGGTGATTGATTACAGAGGACCAGCCATACTTAGCTGCCATGGGTAATTGATCTTAGGGGATCAGCCATGCTTAGCTGCCATTGGTAATTGATGACATGGGACCAGCCATACTTTGTTGGCATTGAACCGATTATGCTTAGCTGCCACGGGTGACTGCTTACAGAGGACCAACCATACTTAGCTGCCATGGGTAATTGATCACAGGGGATAAGCCATGCTTATCTGCCATTGGTAATTGATCACAGAGGACCAAACATACTTAGCTGCCATGGGTAATTGATCACAGGGGACCAGCCATACTTTGTTGCTACTGGAATAACCATGCTTAGCTGGCATAGGTGATTGATTACAGAGGACTAACCAAGCTTAGTTGCCATGGGTAATTGATCACAGAGGACCAACCAAGCTTAGTTGCCATGGGTAACTGATCACAGGGGACTAGACTAGCCAAGTTTAGTTGCCATGTGTAATTGATCCGAGAGGACCAGCCATACTTAGTTGCCATGGGTAATTGATCACTGGGGACCAGCCATGCTCACTTCCCATGTGTAATTGAATTTTTGGTCAGTCTATGGATATGCTTAGTTAGAGGTAACTGGACTTGTGGGGCTGCTGATACTTGATTGTTAGGGCCTAGGAGTAAGGTAGACATTCTTATGGAGAACTTTATAAAGTGGATTTTAAATATATAAAAAATGGTGATTCGAATAAATATGTAATACGAGAAAAAAAGGTAAATTATATATTTAACAATTAAAAAACTTTTAATAATTGCAAATTAACTGTTTATAAATCTTATTTTCTATCTTACATTGGCTTTAAAAAAAAAATTGTACTTTTACAAATTTAATATATTTTTATGTTCTTTTATATACTATAATGTAAAATTAATTTTTATAATTAAAAATAATATAAATCATACTGTTTTTGGTTTCCCTTTTTCTAAATTGTTTAAACACTTCAGCTGCTTTTTAAAATTTTCAAAATCTTTAAATCTTTAAAAATAAAATTCTAAATACTTGGAATGGACAAAACTGAAAGTGAACAGTACAAAAACCTGTAGATTGGCAATATATGAATTAGTTGGTATTGATTTTTCACAGTTAAGATGCATAATTTTCTGATTTAAATGGTATATTATTTTTATGATGGATTACTGAAATTATTGAATGTGATGGGAAACACCGAACAAAAAAATAGACGCAATTTAAACCAAAAGCATGTCCATCTTAATATATGAATTGCCCTTCAATTCACATTTTTCCGTGGTTTTCTGCTGTTGACCTGGGAAAACTGAAAATTATAAAAATCAGCCTTGTACGACTGTATCTGGTAACCTTGGTGCTAGATAATAGATCTGAGGAACATCCAATCCTTTGCTCGTTAAACCCAATTGAACTTGCAGACTGAACTTGCAGGATTGCCAATGGCAGTTTGTCACGTGTGATTGATCTCGGTGGGATCTACCAATGCTTATCTGCCATAGCTGATTGAACTTGGGGGACCTCCAATGTTTAGATGTAATAGGTAATTTGAGGACCACCATTGCTTAGGTAATTTATTATGTGCGAAATTCTTGGTTATTCCAGGAAATTCCCGAATTGGTTCCTGTTTCTATGATTTCATGGGATGGCTAGTTTGCTATTCTATTTTGTAATTGACTGCTGAGAATTGGGACAGTAGCAAGCATGAGCGCTCCAAGGTGTTGGGCAAATTTGTTTTTTGAGGATTTTTTTTTAATATTTGTAACAATTTTCTGATTAATTTCCTACGTCATGTTTTATGCCTCCAGTTTCCTGTTGGTCGCATTCATCGTTTGCTCAAGTCTCGTGTCTCGGCCAATGGCAGAGTAGGTGCAACAGCAGCAGTGTATTCAGCAGCTATATTGGAGTATCTAACTGCTGAAGTGCTTGAATTGGCTGGTAATGCAAGCAAGGATCTTAAAGTGAAACGCATAACTCCAAGGCATCTCCAACTTGCCATTAGAGGAGATGAAGAGCTTGACACTTTGATTAAAGGCACAATTGCCGGTGGTGGTGTGATTCCACATATTCACAAGTCTCTGATCAACAAATCATCAAAAAAGGACTAGCAACAACTGCTGCTTATTGTGCTTGGTCACTTGTATTTTAAACTTAAGTTTGTTTGGACAAAAAATATGTCAAAGCTTTAGCTATTTGTATTTACAAAGATGACTGGAAATACAAATACATCTTGGTATTTATAGCAGTCAATATTTAATTTTTTTCCTGGATGCTTGCTGAGCTTCTGACTCTGCAAGTTACATCTTTGAACCATGCATGTACTATTTAATTATTCTTAATAATTGAATGATGCTGAATTGGTATCAAAATGTTTTCGTTTTGGAATTCTTTCTCTTGTAGAAGTTTCAGCATTCTTGACATGGTTTCTTACAAAATGCCTTTCCCCTGCTGATCTGCAGTTGTAAGTCCACTATGGTTGGTGTCTGTATTCTAAGCTTTTGTTTCAATCTCTTAGTTTTTTTGGTCTCTGTTCGCCTTCATCTCTCCAAAATTGATAGTAAATGCAAGATTTCTGATGTCAGCAATTTGGCAGAGTGTAACTGGTACACAATTATTTTCTCTTTCTTATGCATTCTTTCATTCTGATATGGATCAGAGTGTGATCTGAAACGTTGATGCAAAACTCTGATACAATCGAATCCAGAGATAGCAAATCATCAGCATAATGGATTGTGGAAATTTAATAAAATTAAGCTCTACATAAAACAAAAAATTGGACATACCATTGAAAACTCAACCTGAACAGATTTCCTCCACTTTCCATCGGTTTCGGTTAAGTTTCTTTAAGGTGTATCTTCATACTATCTAACAACATTTGTGCATAGTTTAGTATCTATGGCCTTTGCATTACATGTATACAAAATGAATATCTTCAGAGTTTGTAGATGTGACCTTCCCAAATGCGGTTTGGACACTACAACATGAGCCCTTGACTAATATTATACAAAGAAGCATTAACATGGCAGGGTGCAGATTGCAGTTGGAATCACCCTGAATTTGAGTGGATGGCAGGCCTATGAAGGTGGTAAAGAATCTTCCAGATCATATTTTTTCAAGCTTTCAACACAGTAGAATGGTATCATGTGGCATGCAGATCAGTCTCTGCTAATTATGGTCATTCTAACAAGGTGTCTGAAGGAGTTTCAACTCTATCCTGACAATATGTATGCACAAATCTTTAATTTTTTAATTTTTATGAAGCCTCTACACAAAAAGGTTTTTGAATCCAATGATTCAAATCTGATGTGAGCAGGAAAGACACTGCCCAGTTGATTCCCCTTAACAGCTCTACCATATATAGTTTGCTGGATTTCATTCAATCATATGATTGTTTGGTCGGCAGGTTTAAGCAAATGCCAAACATTGATACTAATATTAAAACATATGAATGCACGGAGGAAGCCTGCTTTATTTGGGAGGCAGTAGACAGGAAATGAAGCATATTGCTGATCACTTTGAAACAAAATCGGAAGGATATTTTTATATGTAGGGTTAATCTGAAAACTTCCCTCTTTCTGGGGTATTTTGAGATTGTGTTTGTACTAGTTCTTTGTGAGCACAAGACTGAGGTTTAATGATTTATCTTTCATATTTTTCAGCTGTCATATCATTCAAGTTTTCTTTTGCAATCAAATGTTTTAAGGCATAAGTGCTAATGTAATATTGTCTGATTTGTTACAGGTTTAATGAGCACACTTCAAGGAAACTATGTTTTCAGTTGCAGTATCAACAATATATAAAGCTGTCACATCTTGTTTGCAGTTTATTCTTGTCTGGCATTGAGTTCAACTTAGCAAAAGCACAGTTAAACCTTTTGTAGATGAACAAAATGGTGGTTTTAGACTTTTAGTACATACCCCAATGTAAAGCTCTTGATAGTGAGAATTTCTCTTGCTTGCATGTGTATGCTAACTAATCTTTTTTCAGTTGTGCAATATATTGTTATAGATACATACTGGTTTTATTAGGTTGCCCTAATCAGATTAGCCCTTTGAAAGCATTTTGCATTTAGTTGTTGAAGTGTCACCCCTTGCAAATGCTGACCATGCTTAATTATTGACACAGAATGACACCTGCATTCTTTCAAAAGCAATAAATGATGCCAACTTGACATTCAGAATGATATGATGAGTTTTGGGCTGACACTTTCTACTTCCAATGAAGTGAATAAAATGATCAAGGTATGAGTTATGCAGAGATACGTGGGCCATATAAGCAAGATTATCTTTATTCACTAAGAAATTTGCCAATAGAGAGGTTTCATTACTGGGGTAACACATTTGTAAACCCATCTGAATGAATACTCTTCAGATAAATCTTGGAAGACCTCAACAAATAGTTGGAATATTTCAGTAATTCTCAAAGGCATTTAATGCATGCTACAAAACCTAGAAATAACTGTTACTAATAAAAAAACGCAACAAGCCTTTCAGCAAA
The DNA here is from genome assembly GCF_030272615.1 of Cryptomeria japonica. NCBI lineage: Eukaryota > Viridiplantae > Streptophyta > Pinopsida > Cupressales > Cupressaceae > Cryptomeria > Cryptomeria japonica. The sequence goes on along the minus strand of NC_081409.1, from coordinate 630,493,792 downwards.
GAATTGCTAGCTTATTGAGATTTAATTAGCTACTTGACTGGTTGTTTGGATCAATAATAGATATAGTATAAGAATATACCTAACTAGATATAAAGCAACCAAAAGTGGGATTAGTCTGTAAAGGATTGTTCCTAGAGCAATCTTCTGCACTTTATCAATTTGGTTATGTGGCAGATTTTCTGTGCATTAACAATTTTTTGAAAGATAGTGTTCAGTTAGTATAATTTATAATTTAAGGATTTTTTTAAAGGTCGGGTAAAATTTTTAACATGATTAGTGATACTGGTTCAACATGTTCTTTGGTCTTTGAGTTATGAACCAGTGAGGAATGGGGAACGCCATCTTCAATTGACAGAGCACACTGGATCAGCGAAGGGACAATCCTGCGATCACAATGACCCAGTGAGGATTTAGACCTTAATAATCTTAACACCAGCCACTTAACAAACACACTATAAAATGAACCTAACTGATATGTATCTTAACTATTTCTCGTTCTCTGCTAACAAAGGTGATGGTCTAGATGGTATGGTTTATAATTTAAAATTTTAACTGATGGATAACTATTGCTTGCACTCTAATATTAAGTTGAAGGTTGGTGTTATCTCTTATTGTTTTCAAGAATTTTTTTTGGTTGGTTCTTATCTATGTTTAACGATGGGTAAATATATGGCAGATCATGATGTACGTGAGCTATTTTTTATAAAGGTTTTGTATAATTCTATAAAAATTTAAAAAACTTAAAACATTTGATATAGGCCAAAGAGTAAGAATGTACTTAGATAGAAGTGTAGTATTTTTATTAGAGGCAAATTTTATTTTTTATTTTTTAAAATTTAAAAGAAATTATTATTGATAATGATATTGAAATAAATATTTAGTATCAAATAATAAATAAAGGTATTTAGCTTTTGATTTGATGTTGATTTCAATTTATGTTTTTAATTGATTTATTTTTATTAAAACAATTAGAAAGAATTTATCAAATAATTATATATGAATTAGTGAAATCTTTATTTGTTTATTTGGGTCATTTCTATGACGATGAAATTGTCTTGTGCATCTATAAAATTGATTGTATATTTATGGGTCCAAATTGTAAACTCTAGAATTTTAGATTTATATTAAGAAAGAAAGTGTTGTGGATAAAGGATCTTGCTAGCTCTAAAATATTAGATACTTGATGTGTGTAAGAGATGATCTTTCATTGTTTATATGTGTTGAAATAGATTATGTTTAGTCTTTAAATACAACTTTAAAGGTGGTAAATGACATGTTTTGTTCTTCAAGTTGACACACAACAACTAAAAGTATGTCAAAGTTTTGATATTGAGTTTTAAAAGTTTGAGCTTTATTTTTTTTTGCTAATTGCAAGATTAACAAACTTTTATTTTGTTTTTGCTAATTGCGAGATCAAATTGGGTCAATCCTACAAATTGGGATCTAAACTTGGATGGGAAATTAAAAAAGAGAGGATTGAAACAAGTTACGAGGACTGAATGCAATGAAGTCAAGGTTAAAGTTATGTGTCATCTTTTAGTCTTGGCACATGTAAATTAGTCATTACACAAAGAATGGCCAAGTCAAAGTGAGCCCAAACAAGGGAGAAGAATGCAAGGTATATAATTTTTGGCATTACATTTTGCTCCCACTTTGATATGCACAATTATTATGACTAGTAATGACACTTAACGATGATATCTAATGGTTGATTAGTTGTGTGCCCTTCTTTGGGACTTATACACAGTTTCTTTAAACAAGGCAAAACATTAAAAATGTAAAAAAATTTGTTTGTTTGATTTTCAAACAAATGGACAAAATTCAAACACTTTTTGGGATTTTTTATTTTTTTAATGTTTTAAATTGATAGGTCATAAATATTCTCCTTAAGAATTAAAATTGAAATTATTATTAATATATGCAAATATTTACAAAGGATAACGAAAACAATAAAAATAAAGTCCAATACAATAGTTTAAAAGAGAACACCATCTCTTTAACCATAAAATAAAACAAAATAAAAATATATACAATTTTAAATATAATATAATGGTAGGAGTGTTGGTGCTCAAAGTTGTAGATTTCCAAATCCCTAAATTTTAGACTATTCTTGAGTGCTAGGGATGTTAAACCCAAAGCAATTAGCTTGCATCTTATGATTGAGTAGAGATAACAAATGACCAATTGAAGAGGTTGAGTAATTCCTTCTTTTTATTTAGGATCTACTAGGCCATCGGGGTATTCCTTGAGGTATTATCTTAAAGATAATCAAAGAAAAAACATAAAAATAAACTTGAAACAACCAAAATCATTTGCATATGAAAATTTAACTTGACTATAACTAAGTGCCTATATGCTCTTTTTTTCAAACATAGACTTCACATCTCCATTAAGCAAATACACAACCATATAAGAGGCTTACATATATTTCCTAGTTTTTTTATTAAGGATCAAACAGGTTTTGAGGGGACCCAAAACCCCATACAATAGGTTTTGAAGGGACTCAAAACCCTTGGATTTTGCAGGGATCTGGAACCCACTTACCAAACGTTGCAACAAGATACATTACAAGCAACTAGCAATAAACCCACAACCTACCAACAAATACTAAGCATTAAAGAACCATCTGTAAAAGCAAAAGGCCGAAGCCGCCAACATAGACTGCTCAAACAATCATGAGCAAAGGGTTTTTCCAAGCTCCCTTAAACTTAACAATGGGTTTTATCAAGGATCCCATAACCTTCACTCCTAGTAACTTAAAGATTAAACAAACTAAACTCACTAAAAGAATGGGTTTTAAAAAGGCTTCCATAACCTTCATTTGGTAAAGAAATACGATCCCATTGAACACCAGAATCTTGAACTCCACCTCCATAGGAAAAAAATGACAAAGAAAAAGATTGAAGGCATCAACAACATCGGTGTTGTTGGTTCCCAAATCAACAAATCCTAAACCCTAGAGTATTAGCCACTTACTCATCAATAGGTTTAAGATAGGACTTGGCCAATGAACAAGATTTAGTCTTAGGACTGAAATCTTCTACACTTTTGGCTATGCAGGACCAAGGCGGGTGTACCTCAACAATGCCTAAACAAATTATTTCAGTAAACACATGGACATTTTTGTTTAAGAAGATTTCCCAACAAGAATGTACTAAGGAAAGCTCATGAACTCTAGACTTTGGTTGCAATCCTGGTTTTAAACCTTCACTCAGGTATTGGGATTGATTTTTATGCTAATACTACTCCTACACCTACTCCTACAAACGAAAAATAAAAGATTCCTCAGATATCATGGTTCTAAAAATTATTGAGAACAATATATACCAGTGCCTATCCAACATAAAAAAGAGTCCAAATACTAGTGAACAAGAAATACACATGAAATGTTTTGTAGTGACTATTCCCATTCAACACTTAATGCCTTGCATACAATGTTGCATGAAACAAACCCAAGTTATTCTTAATATCACATTCAATATGCACATTGCAGTAACTGGAAACAAAATTTAACCCTTTCATGACAAGAGACCCATCTCACAAGTTACACATTCTTCATTGAAGAAGATGAACAATTGTATAATTAATACAAAAATATGTACAATGCACACACACAAATGGAGACAACTTGAAGATCATTTTAATTCATTGATTCATTACAAAAACTCAGTACATTTCATTGTGTTTTCAAAGCGCACTTGCAAACTGAAACTCGGTTTTCTATTATCAAAGCCTAATACATTTTGTGTCATCAACTTGAAACCCCTTCCTATCGGCCCCAATTTCCCTTTTATAAGACAAAGGAGAAAAACAAGCTTCAAGGTGAATAGGATACTTGTCAAAAAATAATTGCTAATTACAATAGAATATGCCATAAGGCATTCTATTACAAATACAAGACAAAATCCTTTTGGAAGCATGAGAGAAGGCGGCTGGAGTAACAACTTCTTGGGATCAGTGCAGTAGGCCTGGAAGGAGTGGTGTTGATGTGTCTTGATTCTGCATCTCTTGTCACTATCAAAATTCAAAAACTTTAGCATTAAAGGCAATGTGGTATTGGAGTTGGTACATGTTGCATGTGTAGCAAAAATGCACCTGCAAAAAGATGAAATGCAAAAAGAATGAGGCAAACCAAAAGATAGAGACAACAACTATTCTTCTTCTAGCTAGTCTTCTTCTAACAAACAATATTGTTTATGTGAGCTGTGAATCTTCTCTATGGTGGGCTAGGCAAAAGCTTTCAAATCCTGCAACTTATTCATGGCTTCCTTTGTCTTATTGGCGGGCACAATTGCAGCTTATACAATAAAATTGTGGTAAAAAGAATCCATATGAAGAATTTTGTCAATAATCAAATGATAGGTGTCCTTTTGAGTGGTTTCCCCTCCCACTAATAAATTCAAAATTGCATTAATTGATTCTTCAAAATCAAGTTTCCACCTATCCAAATCCTTGATTTGGCCATCCTCAGTCAAAATATTAGGGATATCCCACTTTTGGAGACCCCTAAATGATGTCATTTTCTCCCTTGATGATTTGTCTTCATCTTCTACATGAGGGAGTTATTTAATCATTACTTTATAATTTTTACATGTCATCCTCACAATTTGGGGTGCAGAAGACACATTTTTTACTACTAAAAGCACCTCCTTTAATATGGTGGCTTTTGAAAACCATGTGGCTCTTAATGGATGGAAGAATGAAAGAATGTCACCTAATTGGGTGCACACTTGGAATACAAAAGAATAGGAGGCATACACCACATCCAGTTTACTTAGCATCTTTTTAGTGAGTTGCAATATTGTAGCCTTTTTTATTTCTCGGCATTTGTTTTTTGTATCCTCTTTCATCCTTTGTGAATCCCCTTTCATCTTCTATAGATCCTCAAGCTTTTGTTCTGTCACGGATGTGGAATCCCTCATTGTTAGCTCTTTCTTTAGTTTGACATTTTCAATGTATAACTCGTTATGAATAGCCTGGAGAGCAACATGTTTCTTTTTCAAAAGATCATGCCTCTTTTCCTCCTCTTGTACAACAACTTTAGAAAAATATGAGGCGTGGAATGTCAATGTGGTAGCCTCTAAAGTTGTGGTATCTTCAAGGGTTCTAACAATGGCATCACCCACCCTTTGCTCTATCTCATGCAATACAATTGGCTTTTTTGTATTGGGGGACTTTTCTCAACGTGCAAATTCCTTGGTGCATGGGTTGAATCCCGTGCCATGTTTTCCAAACTCTTAGACATATATAGGGTTTTCCTGCTTCATCACTTGGTCCAAACACAAAAAATTTCTGCAAATCCCACCCAAGGATTAACATCATGCCACTGGCCTTGATCATTTCCCTTGCCTCCTATGGGGTGCAATCCACATTTTCCTTATCAAAGTTTGTTAATTCCTCACTGACATATTCTTTAATTTATCCTTCAACCAAAAAGATTTGAACTCTGGGGTTTTAATGAAATTGTCATAAAATCCTTGAAAGTTGGGGTCCCTCTGCCTTCTTTCTTGCTCCATTTTATTCAGCATGTCCCATTTCTTCCTCCTTTGGATGGCATCACTGGGAGGACAATTTCTTATTAGATCCTCATATTCATCATGCTCATGGGAGATGTCTCTTACTTTCATTTTTTGTGTTCTAAGCTCATTTATATACCCCTTTGGGACATATTCTCAAGATTTTCCAACTTTAAGGTGATATGTGTCTACCATGAAATCCTACACCTTTTTCAATGTCTCACTTCCAATAGTAAGATCTTCATATATAGTAAGCTGAGGGAGGTGTGTTCCCTTCATCTATGTCTCAACCCACTTCTTCTCCATCCACAACACTTGCCACATAAATTCAATGAAAGCCAATCTTGGAGAAATAGTATGTGGTAAAATGTGAGGTGGTTGGTTGTATCCAAAAGTTTTGATGATTGTGCAGTTAGTATACAAGAAAAAGTCTCTAAAATTATGGATGAATGCATCCTCTAGGAATCGTACATTTTTAGGCTTAGCATCCCTCACTCTTAGTACTTTTATGATATCCCTAGGGAGCCTTGGAAGTTGGAATCCACAATGTCCTAGGACCCTAACCACAAAATGATCAAGAATTTTGTATAATTAGACCACCTAGACCCCTTATCCCATACTTGGGTCCACCTTTGAATTGGCCACCTGCTACCTAAATCAGGATCGAACATACACCTTCAAAGTTGCATCCCAATTAGTCCTATTCTAAAAAAGAATTAGGTGGCATAATAATGAATAATATCTGAAATCTAATTGGGCTTTCTCATCTTTTTCTTTCATTAGCCCCTCATGCAATTTGTCTTGAATATATGTTGAAAAATAATATTGGATGTTGGATTTGTATTCACATCATCATAAGGTCTATGGGAATCTTAGACCTTCCACAATCCATCCCTAAGATTTGGCATAGAGCATAGTATGTTTTTATTCAAATGTTATCAAGTCGAATGACTCTTTTTTAATGTTCAAAATGTAATTCTTCCCCATTTGATACATTCTTTTTCCATAATGAAGAATTTCTTGTTCTCTATAAAAATCATTTCTGATGTCATATTCTATCTCTAACCTCCTCAAGTCAATTATTTTGAGAGCACTTCTATTCAGACCAAAACATTGGATGATGGCATCCTCGACTATATCAACCAAAATGTGCCCATCTACCATTTTTACTGTCATGCTTTTAGGATGATATTGCTTCCCCAATTGCCTAATCAATAGTGGATCTACAAAAACATGGGGACAACAAGCTTGGCAAGGTATAGGCTCCACTTATTCGATACGGGGGTAGGCTTGTCCACCATAGAAGTAGTAAAATATATCCCATCCCCTCTCAGTGGTGATGTCATCTTTGTATTTTGAGGATTTGTCCGAGAAGGCATTATTGAAGGTCTCCTACATGGCTGACCCCTTCAATAGCTCCAGTAAATCTTGATGTAGGCCCCTTGCATATCTCCTCTTCTTTTTCTCCATTTCTTCTAGTTTATTTTCAACTTCCTCGGCCAATTCTTCTGCATTCTTGGCTGGAGTTGATGGGTTCGTATAGGTTGCTCTTGCTGAGTGGGTGGAGGGTTCTCAGTGACAAGGATTTTCTTCAATTGGAGTGTTTTAAGTAGTAGATGGAGCCTATTTAGATGATGAAGTTAAAACTTTCTTGGTTGAGGCCCTTCTTCATTTTGGTTTTGGGGCTTTATCTTGAGGAGAAGGGGTGGGCTCATCAACAAGTGGCTCTTTCTTAGAGGATAGGGTGGTGGTTTTCTTAGGTGCTCTCTTTGTCTTTGGCTTAGAGTATTTCTCTTGAGCAAGATATCTTGATTCTGCACTTGGAGGATTTGTTTCAATAGATGGAGGGTTAGGCACAACAACCGATTCATTGGACATTGTCGGGGGTGGATGAATTACTGCAAGGGGAGTGGCATGGGGATCTCTAGGGTGGTGACCCTTTTCTTCTCAGATTCTAAAGCCTCTACCTTTTCAAGAGCCTTCTCAGAGGTTGGGGCAGTGGTCTCCTTCATTTTGGATGCCATTTCTGTGCTCTAGGGCTAAGGATTATACTTTTACTTCAAGCACAAACCCTACATAACCTCCTATTTTTCTGACAAAAATAGAGAGTTACAGGCTTAATAATCACTTCAATGAATCCGAAGGCTCTTGGGGTACAATTGAAGCTCTAGGATTTATCTGAATTGCTTGGAATCTCTCTTCACTCACTCTTTTGAATGCAGGTGCACAATTATGCTACAAAATTTGGTTTTATTGATCGCATGAGGGCTGCCATTAATTCCTTTGTGCAGTCTATGCAAGCTGGTGGCCTTGAAATTCAAACTCCACTGTTGATCTGGGTATAGATGACCAAGATCACATCTTTGACCTCCTTGACCGCTAACATGACACCCTATAATTATTCCTTCACCACCCTTTGATTTTCTTTATTTTCCAAAGTTATGTCTTTAAATTTTCCCACCGCCTTTCTTTATATTATCTTCCTTGTGGGATAGCGGGGGGTCATTTTTCTCTAGGCCTCCTTGTTGCGGGGTAGCGGGGCTACCCATTCCTTCACTAATCTTCTTTATCCTGCTACCCCATGGTGACATTATTTTTTTCATGTTTGGCTTGCGAGGTAGCTGGGCCAAGGTTTTCTCTCAACACTTCTACCATCCCGCTAGCCCGCGTGATATATACTAAGGCCTTTTGATTCCCATGGTGCAAAGCCCGTGGGGATTTTTCTTCTTCAATTTTATCTTTGTGAGGTGGCAAGGTAATCACTTCTTTACTTTACATCAACCTTGTCTCGCTAGCCCACGGTGACATTTTTATTGCTATCATAGCCGCACAAGGTGGTGGAGCAACCTCTTTAGCTTGGTGGTATATGATATCCCAAAAACCCATGGGGTATCTTTTGCCTTTGATCAACCCTTTCGGGGTTGCGGGGCCACCCAATTCACTGTGCCTTATATGCATCCCGCTACCCCACATGATGTAATTGCTTGGAAAGGAAGTTGTGTGGGATAAAGTTTTTCTCCTTTCTAGTGAACATCTTGCTACCTTGTGGTGCTTCTATTAGTGTCAAATGGACCTTGCAGGGTGACAAAGAGGGGCATAAAACTTGAACCTCGACCATCCACCTGAATTCTAGATTTCCCTAGGCCATCACTTAAGTGACAAATTTAGCATGTTGACCTTATTTGAGGGTAAAGGGGGTCATGGGACTCAAATACGCTAGGAGAATGAGGATGAATGAGGACCTAAAGACTTAGGAAAAAAAATAAAATTCAACCCCTTGCTTAAAAGGTAACTAGCTTGAAATCATAAGCCTAGCACACAGGGTTGGTCGCAAGATGACTACAAACCCTTTAGATAACAACTTAAGAGATAACAAGTTGCCATTGACAGTCAATGATGAATTAGAAAAAGAGCAAGGCAGTTTTCACTAAGGCTTTTAAAACCTAAACCCTATCAAGATTTTCAAAAACCCTAGCCCACATGAGGGACTTAGGAGACAAAAAGGGAAAGGACAAGAAACAAAATCCCCCCCCCCCTTATAGGTGCAATCAAAGACCACCAATAGAGTAGAAAAAACCCTGTTAATGCAGCTTCCATCCTCTCCCACAAACTCAATCTCCACCTCAATAGGATTATCACTTAGGAGGACTAGAGACAGAGGATCATGAGCCCACAAATAGAAACAAGAATCTTGAAACCATAGAGCTCCATCATGCCACACAAGGCCATACATCTCCACAAAACCTGAGAGAATCAAAAACCAAAAATAACGAGCACCATAAAAACCTTCTCTAGTCCCACACAAGGCAACCAACAAGAATAAAACCAGGGCAACCACGAGGATACCTTCCCCAATCCTGCACAAAGCCATCGAAACCCCCATAGAAGACTCAACAAACTTGACCCCAACCGCAACAAGCACAAAAATGATGACCCTCCCTCCACATTTTTCAAAACTGCTCACCCTTTGCACCTAATCACAAATAAATTGATTGAAGCACACCATCAAAACAAGCTCATCAAGGGCATAAAATATAACCCTTTGTCATACAAACGAGAAATGCAACCACACCAGAAAATGCAGAGGGATATGCCTCATCTCTATCACCATCCACATCTTCATCCTCATCTAAGACACCCTCCAGGGACGGAAGAGGGGATTAACTTACCATTCTTATATCACTCAGAATTCAATCTCCTTCTCTAGAGGTTGAATCTAGCGCATTTCCCCCTTCTTCTAATGTAATGCATGAAAAGTGTTTGAAAGGAAATCTGAAGTGAAACTTTCATCTCTCCTCGGAGGGAAGAAAATATTTCCTCTAGATCTCTCATTCGCTCATTTTTCCCAACATTACATTTTGGTGAACCTGATGTCTTGCATGCTTTCCTTTGAACCAAATTGCAAGTTTAATTTTTCTGCACACTTAGTGGTTAATTCATTCAAAACCCTCATTTTAAAATTGAAATTGAACTTGTGTTTTGCTTGCTATTGTCTTAGATTTGAAAATTGCTTTGTTTGTCAAATTCAATTTTCTCCTTGTCTTGTTCAATTTGCAAAATGAACTTTACAAAATTAAGTGGTTAATTGTTCAAACCCTAGTTTTCAAAAATTATCTTGAACTTGTGCAAAAATTGAATTCCCATTCAATTTTCAGATTTGTGACTGTTTTCATATTTGTCTTCATTTCTACAATTAAAATTTTTAATTTCCCTGTTCTTTTCAAAAATTAAGTGGTTAGGTCATAAAACCCTAATTTTCAAAAAAAATTGGATTTTGTACAAATTTCAATCAATTTCATTCAAATTCAGATTTCTAAACATTTTCCAAGGTGTCCCTCTTCTTTCTTGCTCTTTTGTGACAATTCTTCTATGTGTATCCTTGTTCTTCTATTGTTCCCTTAATGTCTATTTGGGGACGATGCAAAGCATTGAGATCTTTTCTTGGTCTCTTTCATGTTGACTCAAAAGACTCTTGTCTTCCCTTTCTTCTAAGGAAGTTTTCTTTCTTTGGGGAATGACAATTATTATATGTGTATACACCTAAAAATAGTCTGAAGATAATTAATTGAATAAGCAATTATTTAATTAATCTCCCTCCCCAATTTAATTGAAGTCACTAAGCAATTTGATTAAATTCCCCCTTTCATCTACTTATTAATAAACCTAAGGATTTATTTAATAGGTTCATTCCATAATCCCCTTTAATTAATTAATTCCCCCCATCAAATTCATTTCTTCTAAATCCTTTAATTAATTAAAACAAATCAAATTTATGAGTTGTTGAAATTAATTAGCCTTTTCCTATTATTTGAATTTTTAAGTTCAAATTCTCCTAACTTCTAACCACCTAACCTAACCCCTTCTAAACCTAACTCATTCCATCTAACCTTGGGTTTAATTAACTCCATCCTAGCTTGCACATCCTAACCACCATGTCCCCTTTCCTTGAACACTTTGCCCTCTCATGAGCAAAGCTTTGTGACACTTGTCACTAAGTGTTCCCTTTCATCTAACCTCTTCTAGAAGCTTCTTGACACTTGTCACCATGGAGATGACAATGTTCCCTTTCATCGAATCCCTTCTCCTACCTACCACCAATTGTCCCCTTTCATCCAACCTCTTTGCCAACCTCCTCCAATTCAACTATTGATATCTTCAGATCAAATCTTGACCGCTGATTCCTGCCACCTCACCCCTAGCCTTGGGAAATCCTATAAATATACCCCATTTTGGAGCACAAAGGGTCCCAATTCAGATAATTTTTGCATCCATCATATTCATCTCATCTCATTTGCATTCAAGCATTGTTACTATAGTCATATATCTCTTAGTTTATCATCTTAGCATTGTTATCATGATCAATTTTAGTTTAAATCTAGCTTATTTCTAGCTTAATTGCATCTTCATTCTAGCTTATTTTCTAGAATAATCATGAAATCATGTAGCTTAATCATACTATCATTGCTAGCTTATGCATCTTCATCATTTAAATCCTCCATTTAAGTGTAGTCAAGTCACTGGAATTTGCATAACTAGATCTGAGAGCAAAATTCATACTCGCATTTACTAGGAGGCAATAGATCGATTAGCTATGGTTTTATCTTTCGATGATTAATTTTCTAACCATTGCTTGTAATGATTTATCGTGTGTTTTGTGTTGTAGCTGCAGATATAATAGGTACACTTCACATACATGATAATATGCATATACATATATGATATACATGAGTTATTATACAACATACTGACCCGAGGAAAGTGAAACTGCCTTGTGTTTTGTGTTCGTTATCCTTGGGTTTATTCCTCACTTGGGCGCTAAGTCCTTGTGATAACATGCCCCCTCTCTTCTATCTCTATTGAGTGTATCCTACCTTAAAGCAATCACTCCCGATAAGGTGTGCACGATCACTTTAATGTGGGGGCATACACTCCGCTCATATTTTCCTTCTTAATACTCAAAGTTTCTTAGTAAACTTGGTGTTTCTTTGTAATCTTTGGTATCCTTGCTTTCATGACTCATAGTGAGGGGAACCTTGCTACTTGCAGTCATGGTTTTTCCCTTCTCAATCTTCCCTTTTTGTCAATAGAAGTTGTAAGATCTTATGTCCACCGGGGGCTTGGTGCATCTTGCCTCCTTGACATGGTAGAAGTCTTTCAATCTTGTTTCCTTGTACTTTACCGATAGTATTGACGTATGCTCATACTCCCGCTAAAGAGGGGGCTAAATGTAGCATCATAAAATTGCGAGCCTTGCAATTTTTGACCACATTAGGGTCCTCACGCATGACAATCGAATCTCTAAGCCTGATTAGAGACCGGAGACTTGCTCGACACTTGAAAATTGCATCTTTCTTGCCCTTCGCACCGCTCGAATTGCATCCTATCCTGGAAAAAAGGGCAGGACCCTTTCCAATTTTTCATTGGAGGTTGTGCATTGAGTGGGAAAATTCCCCCAATGTCATCTTGTGATGGAAAATCAGTCAGTTAACCCTAATTGACAAGTATATAAGTTGCATTCACCTTCCCATTTGTAAAAGGAAAAGAAAAAAAAAAGAAAAGCATCTGTAAGTTAATGAGATCATGTATTCAAGCATCCCTTTCAAGCATTGAGCATCTCGAGTCTTCTTTCAAGGCTAGGTGTTGCATTCAAGTCAAGGATTCAACCATTGAAGAGGAGATTCATTCCAACATTCAACTTCATACAAGCAATTATATCAACATTTCTATCACAACCTCCCTTGAGGTTGCAAGTGTGTAGATGTACTTTTGGATTTTGACTCCATTTGCAGAGGCGGAAAAATCCTTTTCGTTCTGCGAATTTTTCGAAGGACTGTGTACACTTTCGCCACAATCCAGGCAACTTTTTCTCAAATTCGCATGGTGGCTTCATCTCGACATATTATTGCTAGATCCAAGTGCATGACTTCATCCTACGCTTCTATCTCGAGTTATAACCAGATCTTTGTCACTTTTTCACTTGGTCATAAGTACGCAATTCAATCAATTAAAATCTAATTTCAGAAGAGGGGATTAACTTACCATTTTTATATCACTAAGAATTCAATCTCCTCCTCTGGAGGTTGAATCTAGTGCATTTCCCCCCCTCTTCTAACGTAATGCGTGAAAAGTGTTTGAAGGGAAATCTGAAGTGAAAATTTCATCTCTCCTTAGAGGGAAAAAAATATTTCCTCTAGATCTCTCATTCACTCTTTTTTCCCAACATTATAGATGCTTTAGCTACCTAGGAGGATTGAACATAAATGAGGGTTCTTTATACCCGCGTTTTTCAAGACTTATAAGAGTAAGCCTAGAACTAGTGAAGAGAATGCGATACCTTTAGTAGTTGTACTTGGTTACTTTATGTCTATGGATTTATCTATGTTGCAAATGTGAAGTTGATAGTGTGTCAGTATGGTTGACATTGATGTCAACATATTGATTTTGTGTTTCAATCATTGGTTTGTGCTTTGCATTTCTAATATGTTGCAGTCGTAGTCATAAAGCTTTGGTATGTTATTGGATTTTTCTTTGGGATACCATTCTTATGATTTGGTGTTCCAGAATTTGTGCTTCGGATGTGTGTTCAATGATGATGGTGTTCGGTATTGTTTGCAGTGCTCTGTATTTCTTTGTATTTCTGGTTTTGATGATAATATTTTGGAGTTATGTTGTTTTTCGTTTGTATCTTTGTTATTCTAAGTCGGGATGTGATGATGTGCTCCAAAGTTGTGGTTGCGGATATGTTCATTTTGTGTCCGGTCGACCTTGAATGTTTTGTTTTTGCTCCGGCGTTTGTGGCATATGGATAATGTGTTGTTTTGGTTGATGAAGTGCATTGTGGTGTGGTCCACTTCTCATTCCTTTCCACCACTAGAATGTTTAGTGTAGACCTATTTCACATTATGTTTTGATAAAATTCCTTGGCTGACTTGGGAGAGTTCTTATTCAAGAGATTAGTATAAATAAAGGATGATTGTAATGAGAAATATATAGAAGCAACTCGATTGAAAAATATTTGTTTCCCGTTGGCACAAATTTGTGCAAGGTTATGTGAAGTTTTGGTTGAGAAGTGTGGTAGTGTGTTGTTGCTATTTGGTACTAGAGATAGTGAGCCAAAGGTTTCTTTTGGCATTGCAGTGTAGTTGCGGTTGTCCTACATGTTGGCATTTGGCATAAGTGATGCAGATTAGGTGATGCAGTTGAAGTTGGATGACTGCGCTGGTAAAGGATAGAAGTCTATTTGTGATGAAGAGATTGAGATTCTATGAATAGATGACATGATTAGTTATTTGTGTTGGCATTGCTAGCAACTGATGTTCCAGATGTTTTGTTTTGTATCTAAGTGATTTGGTTTACCGACAGTGAACTAAAGTCTATGAAATAGGACTTTAACCGGTAAAGCAGAATTGTTTTGATTGGATCGATCGATCAGCGATGATTGGTGATTTGTAGTTTGGATGGTGAGCTTGTATCATGGAAAGATGTATATGACCGGAAGCAAAACTTGTAAGGATTACCAAATCAGAAACATCTAATGAAGTTTTGCTAAGGTTTTAGTAGGGTTTAAGGATCGATGAAGAAATCATCAAACTGGTAATGATTTATGTTATTACGGTGATCGACAACGATTCTACATGAAGCTGGTAACATGACACAACCCACATGAAAGATTTGATAGTTGTTTTGGCAGGATTCAAGGAAGATTTTGTTGGGAATCAATGAAACACTTAGTAGAGTGTTTTGAGGATATAGATCGGATTTCTATGATGGGTTATGATCAACCAATGGTTATATTGCATTGTAATTTGTTGTAATGATTTGTATAGCGATCTATGATGATCTCTTGTGATCTAATTGTAAATACATGATGTAATTAGGTTTTGTGGCCAACCTAGTTGAGATGGCTATTTAGGTTAACACAGTTGATATTTATTATGTCGATGGTCTTAGAGAATGTGTTAAGCCGTCTAAGTGAAGTGTGAGATCTGCCTGAGAGTCGAAGAGTGTTGTGTATAATTGCATTTGATCAAGCAAGCAGAGAAGTGCAAGTAAACATATCATTTTCTTAATGTTGTTCCCTAATAGTTGCAACAAGTTAAATCCCTTAACCGGGTAGGTCCTAACATGCCTTAAACATTTAAGTCCTCTAACAGGGCAGCTCTCAAAAGAGTGTTAAATTCTCTCATGAGGTTGATCCTAATAGATCATCAAGCTCCTAACCGGGTTGCAAGGCAAATTTCCTAACCGGGTGACCCCTAATAGGGTCTACTCATAATTAGGTGTATTGTAAGCTCCTAACAGGGCATACTTTGAAAGAGTACAAATATTTGTGGGTGCCAACTCCCACCGTGGTTTTTTCCCTATTTGGGTTTCGATGTCAAAAACTTATGGTGTTCATGTGTGGAATTTTTTTTATGTGATGTTATTGTTTATATTTCATTTCATGCATTATTTTTGAGACATCGGTTATGATGTTTTATTAGAAGTTTATTAGAGGTTACCGGTATTGATAAGAAGTTGTTTGAGAGAGTTTTTGATCTTGTTGATAAGGTTAACAAGTTGGTAAATGATGAGGTTTATATGATTGCTTTGGTGGTGAAAGTATTGGTAAATGATTTGATTAATGTGTTAAGAAAAATTGATAAAGAGGGTATTATATCTGATTACAAAAGTTGAGATATTTGTGAAATGGTTTCAGATCTAAGATAAGTTTGATTTTGAGTTAAAGTTTTAATTAGTTTTAATACCGATTCACCCCCCCTCCAACTTTTTACTAGATCCTCATAGGATTAACAATTGGTATCAGAGAATTGATCCTTTGTGTGCAGAAAGCCTAACTGCTTGAGGAAAAGCTTCTGAGAAATTCAAGATAATGAAGAAAGTGTTGGCATATGTGCAGAACTTGATGACACGATGATATTGTATGTTGTCATTGATGTCAATATGTTCAAGTATGAACTGGTATATTGAAGTAAGCAAATTGGCAAGAGAACCAGTATGATATTGTGAACCAGTATATGTGAGAACCGGTATGATATTGTGAACCGGTATATGTGAAAAAGTGAAGTGGTATGTTGGAATGAGAACCGGTATATGGGAAGTTTTGTATTGGGGTTTCATTTGGCACGACTACTGGTTGGTAGTCTCAACTTCAGGGTTTCCGGTTGATGCATTCCAAGCCTGTGTGATTCAACCGATGACATCTTGTGATGAGTTAGCATTATAATGAAGATCAGATAGTGTTGCCATGTCAGCCTTGTGTGCGTGAAGGATTTCCTTGAGGATCTCACATGGAGATTGATCCTATCTACCTCAGGAATGTGCAAAGTCTCTATAAATGGTGGAGAGCGCGTGATGGGTTATCAACTTTCTGAAGCGAAAAAGAATGAACGTTGGAGAACATCTTGAGATCTATTCAAGACTGTTGTATTCAATGTAGTATGATTAACGGTCAGGATTGAACCGATTGGATTGTTAAACCTAAATGTTTAGGGTTTAGGGTTTATGGTACCGACCTATCTTTTTCCTATAAGGTCGATGATGTTTTTCATTTTGAGGTTGTTGGCAAATGCTATGTGTGTATCCAAGTGAAGAGATACTTGATTCTTGCCATACCGGAGAAGTGTATTGATACCTGCAGAAGTGTGATTGCAGAAGCAAAGGAGCTAAAGTGGATTTGCCTTGGAATTGAGTGCTGTTATCATATCAGTGTATTACTTGTTGACTTCTAACCATTTCATCAGTTGGGAAATCCCTTAACTGGGTAGCTTTAACAAGATTTTTTGTAAATCCTTTAACAGGGTGACTCAATTCAATGAGTTCTTCAAATCCTCTTCCGAGGTAACCTTTAACAGGGTTCTAACCTTTAACCGAGTGATCCCTAGAAGGATCAGTTCCTAGCAAAACCTATTGTAAAAGTCTTTAACCAGACTAGGCTCCTAACAGAGCGGACTTCAAAAGAGTTCAAAGAACAGATTGTGGGTATTCATCCCCACCGTAGTTTTTCCTAGTTGGGTTTCCACATGAAAAATCAGTGTGTCATGTGTGATTCTTTTCTTGTGATGCTTTAATATTTTTTGTCAAGTGGTAAAGCATGTTGAATCGACAGTCATTATATTTCTGATGATATATTACTTGTTTATGCATACAAGTGAAGTGGAAATGAGATATTAGATTGTGTAGAGATCTAAGTGTTTACCGGTTTATGTCTTTCATACTCTCACTCTTTTTTACCAGTAGTGCCCGGATTTAGACCGGTGTTATTGTTTACCTTTTAAGTGTAGTCTTTGCAATCAAACTGGTTTTGGGAAAGTTTTAGTCTGTACTGATTCACCCCCCCCCCTAGTACCGGTTTGGTACTAATTGATTCATCATTATTCATCAATTGGTATCAGAGCATCTTCCAGGTCCTCTATGTTGTAAGCTTAACCACTTGAGGAAAAGATCCTACTCTAATGATGAAGAGGGAAGGTCCAAAGTTCAACAGAGGTAACTTCAAGATATGGAAGGACAAAATGAAGATCTACAGTAGAAGCATGGGTGCTCAACATTGGAGCTATGTTGAGAATGCTTATGTTATTTCTATCGGTACTCTCATCGATGATCAAAAAAGAGAGATTCAGGAGAATGGGCAAGTCATGGAAGCCCTAATCAGTAGTTTATCTGACATTGAGTTTATTGATGTTCAGGATAAAGATAATCCCAAAGAAGTATGGGATGCTCTGGAGAATATCTATGGCGGTGATGAGCATGTGAAACTTGCTAAGGAAGAGAGCCTTAGGGGAAAGTTTGAAGACATGCGGATGGTTGAAGGAGAGACCATTCAACAATATGGAATAAGAATTAAAACTGTTGTTGGATACATCAAGAGTGCAGGAGGTAAAATAGGTGATTCCACTATTGTTAGTAAAGTCTTGAGATCCTTATTACCGGTCTATGCAATAAGGGTTGTTGCTATTCAGGATTTGAGGTCTATAGACAAGACAAAGGTATCCCTAGACTCCATCATTGCTAAGTTGACCACATATGAGCTAAATAATTATGATGGCAGCATTCAGAAGACTGAATCAACCTTTAGAGCATCTGTTGCACCATCTAGAAAATGAAAAGAAGCTAGTACCAGTTGTGAACCAAGACAAAGAAGAGAAATGGATGATGAGGAGATCCTGATGGAATTTGAAGCTCTTCTTGCCAAGAGACTTCCTAAGGGAACTGGTAAATACAGAGGTAAGCTCCCTTTGAAATTCTTTTCTTGCAATAGGATAGGACACATTGTTGTAAACTATCCTAATGGTGATAATAAGGACAAACCAGAGAAGTTCAAGAAGTTCAAAGGAGGAAACAAGAGAAATTGTTTTATAGCAGTTGATGAAGGTGTTACTGATGAGGAATCAAAAGATGAAGAAAGTGAAGACATTGTGTTTGTAGCAGTTAAGGAAGATGTGTCAGACAAGAAGGCTCCTGTCTCCCACTTTGATAATTCCATTGAGTGGATTATTGACAGTGGTTGTTCTCACCACGTGACTGGTGACCAGAGTAAGTTTCTGTCTCTGGAAGAGTATGATGGTGGTGTGGTCCGATTTGGTAATGATACACCATGTATGGTAAAAGGTAGAGGGTCCATCTCTCTAAATGGAAAAAACAGTGCTGATAATGTGTATTTGGTAGAAGGTCTCAGGCACAACCTTTTGAGTGTTTCCCAGTTGAATGATAATGGACTCACTTTGGAATTCAAAGATGGAGTGTGCAAAATAAAAAGGAAAGAGTGGTGAACTAATGGCCATCGGTATGTACACCAGAGGTAACTTATTTCAGCTGAATGCAAATATTAGTACATGTTTAATTGCTAAGTTTGATGATAGCTAGATATGGCATAGGAGACTCTGCCATGTAAACTTTGATAATATTGTGAAGGCCAGTAAGATCAAGGCAGTTAGAGGATTGCTTGTGTTGAGCAAACCAGAGAATCCTTTGTGCAAAGTGTGTCAACTAGGGAAAATGTCTTCCTCAACCTTCAAAGGTAAACCTTTCACTACAGACAATTCACTTGATCTTGTGCATACTGATTTGTGTGGTCCTATGAAAACTAGGAGTGTGTAGGGAGATAGGTACTTTATGATTCTCACCGATGACTGCTCAAGAATGATGTGGGTCACATTATTGAAAGGTAAGTCTAAGGCTTTTGGAAAGTTCAAAGCTTTCAGAGCACTAGTTGAAAAGGAAAGTGGTAAGAGGATTAAGTGCCTAAGAACTGATCAAGGAGGAGAATTCACTTCCGGTGAATTCAACAAGTACTATGAAGAGAACGACATCAAGAGGCAACTGTCTACCCCCTGGACTCCACAACAGAATGGCCTAGCAGAGAGGAACAACTGGCCTGTAGTTGAAGCAGCCAGAATGATGTTGATTCAAGGGAAAGTTGCTCACACCTTCTGGAGAGAAGCAGTGAGCACTGCAATCTACACTATGAACTGGGTACTCATCAAGAAAGGTAAAGATAAAACACCTTATGAGTATTGGACTGGTAAGACTCTGGTAGTAAGCTACTCTAGAGTGTTTGGTAGCAAATGTTATATCAAGAGGAGTGAACATCAGAGCAAGTTTGATGCAAAATGTGATGAAGGAATATTCTTAGGATATTCCACCAAGAGTAAAGCTCTCAAATGTTTCAACAATAGGACTCAGAGAATTATTGAAAGTATTAATGTCAGAGTTGATGAAACCTCTAAGAAACCTGAGGAAACCGACAGTGAGTGAGTGGTAGATGAACCATTTGTAACCTTCTGGGAATCGGTTGCAAAATAGCCTAGTACCAGTAACAGTGCTCCTACACCGGTAGATGTTGATGCTGATGAAGATGAGGATGAAGAAGAAAAGCAAGAGGAAACAACTAAAATCAGTCCTAGGTATGTAAAGCTGAATCATGATCCAAAGCAGATCATAGGAGACAAGGATGCAGGAATTCTTACAAGAAGAAATGTTAGAGAAAATTCTTGCATGATCTTTGAATTTGAGCCTAAAACATTTAAAGAGGCACATAATGATGAAGACTAGATCAAGGCAATGAAAGAGGAACTTGACCAGATAGAAAAGAATGGTACATGGTCTTTGGTACCCAGACTTGAGCATAAAAATGTCATTGGCACCAAATGGGTTTTCATAAATAAGTTGAATGAAGATGGCACAGTGGTAAGAAACAAAGCCAGACTGGTGTGCAAGGGATATGCTCAAGAAGAAGGAGAAGACTATGGAGAAACCTTTGCTCCAATAGCTAGATTGGAAGGAGTTCGTATGCTTCTTGCATATGCAGCCTTCAAGGGATTCAAAGTATATCAAATGTATGTAAAATCTACATTTCTGAATGAAATACTTGAAGAGGAGGTATATATAGAGCAATCGGATGGGTTTGCCCTATCAGAAGATAGTGACATGGTGTGTAGGCTACACAAATCCTTGTATAGATTGAAGCAGACACCTAGAGCATGGTATGAACACTTACACTCCCATCTTGTGAAGATTGGATTTGAAAGAACAAGTGAAGATAGCAATATCTACTTGAAGTCAGAAGGAGATTAGATTCTGATCTATGAAGTATTGTCGATGAAATAATTTTTGGTGGAGATGACAAGATGAGTCATGATTTTGCAAATGAGATGAAGAAGGAATTTGAGATGTCACTTATAGGGGAGATTAAGCTCTTCATTAGACTACAGATTCAACAAATGAAAGATGGTATCTTTATCACTCAATCCAAGTATGTCAAAGAGGTGTTGAAGACCTTTGGCATGGAAGACATCAAACTAGCTGGTACACCGATGGTGACCGGTTGTAAATTATTAAAAGAGGATGACTTAGCGTTGGTGAATGAGAAGAAATACTGATCAATGATTGGTAAGTTGCACTATGTAGTACATAGCAGACCAGACATTGCACATGCAGTAGGCATTACTGCATGGTTCCAGAAAATTCCAAGAGAATCCCACTTGGTAGCAGTCAAGCGGATTCTTAGATATCTGAAGGGAACTATTGACTATGGATTATGGTATCCATACAGTAATGATTTCAACCTAAAAGTGTTTACAGATGTCAATTGGGCTAGTAATGTGGATGACCGTAAGAGCACAATCGGTGGTACATTCTTTCTTGGTGGTAGACTGGTCTCATGGCTGAGTAAGAAGTAGAGTTGTATCTCTTAGTCTACAACAAAAGCGAAATATGTTGCAACATTTATGAACTGCACCCAGACAATCTGGATGAAGCATGTACTAAGTGGCTTCAAAGTTCCTATATCTGAACCGGTAAGTATATTTTGTGACAACACAAGTGTAATTAACATTTCCAAGAATCCGGTTTTACATGCTAGAACCAAACACTTCGAGCTCAAGTATCATTTTTTGAGGGAGAAGGTTCAGAACAAAGAAGTTGTATTGGAACATGTTTCCAGTAAGGGGCAGTTAGTAGACATATTCACCAAGCCTCTATTGAAGGCTACATTTACCTATTTAAGAGGTGAATTAGGGGTGATGCCCCTTCAAGAGGTGAACTAAAGGTGTGTGCTCCACATCAGTCAGGTATTGCATATTGCATTGATAAATCTTTTTCAGGATTGGTGTGTTGAAGGATGCTACTCCTTAGGGGGAGCAACATAGTGGAACATAGCTTTTTGTGCCTCCACTTTGGTATTGTTGTCAAAGGGGGAGAAGATGTGAAGCAAAGAAGATATCTATAGTATTAGGGAGAAGATGTGAAGCAAAGAGATATCTTTGTATAATGCCATCAATGCCAAAGGGGGAGATTGTTGGCATATGTGCAGAACTTGATGACATGATGATATTGTATGTTGTCATTGATGTCAATATGTTGAAGTATGAACTGGTATAAAGAAGTAAGCAAACTGGCAAGAGAACCAGTATGATATTGTGAATCGGTATATGTGAAAAAGTGAAGCGGTATGTTGGAATGAGAACCGGTATATGGGAAGTTTTGTATCGGGGTTTCATTTGGCACGACTACCGGTTGGTAGTCTCAACTTCAGGGTTTCCGGTTGATGCATTCCAAGCCTATGTGATTCAACCGATGACATCTTGTGATGAGTTAGCATTATAATGAAGATCAGATAGTGTTGCCATGTCAGCCTTGTGCGCGTGAAGGATTTCCTTGAGGATCTCGCATGGAGATTGATCTTATCTACCTCAGGAATGTGCGAAGTCTCTGTAAACAGTGGAGAGCGCGTGATGGGTTATCAACTTTCTGAAGCAACAAAGAATGAACGTTGGAGAACACCTTGAGATCTGTTCAAGACTGTTCTATTCAATGCAGTATGATTAACAGTCAGGATTGAACCGATTGAATTGTTAAACATTAATTTTTAGGGTTTATGCTACCGACCTATCTGTTTCCTATAAGGTCAATGATGTTTTTCATTTTGAGGTTGTTGGAAAATGCTATATTTGTATCCAAGTGAAGAGATACTTGATTCTTGCCAGACTGGAGAAGTGTATTGATACCTGTAGAAGTGTGATTGCAGAAGAAAAGGAGCTAAAGTGGATCTGCCTTGGCATTGACTATTGTTATCAGATTAGTGTATTACCTGTTGACTTCTAACCATTTTAGCAGTTGGAAAATACCTTAACTAGGTAGCTTTAACAGGGTGACTCAATTCAATGAGTTCTTCAAATCCTCTTGTGAGGTAACCTTTAACCGGGTATTTAGCCATCCCTTAACTGGGTGATCCCTAGCAAAATCGGTTCCTAGCAGAACCTATTGTAAAAGTCTTTAACCGGAATAGGCTCCTAACAAAGCGGACTTCAAAAGAGTTCAAAGAATAGCTTGTGGGTATTCATCCCCACCGTGGTTTTTCCTAGTTGGGTTTCCACATGAAAAATTAGTGTGTCATGTGTGATACTTTTCATGTGATGCTTTAATATTTTTTGTCAAGTGGTAAAGCATGTTGAATTGGTAGTCATTATATTTCTGATGATATATTACTTGTTTATCCATACGGGTGAAGTGGAAATGAGATATTAGATCATGTAGAGATCTAAGTGTTTACCGGTTTATGTCTTTCATACTCTCACTATGTTTTACTGGTAGTGCCCATATTTAGACCGGTGTTACTATTTACCAGTTAAGTGCAGTTTTTGCAGTCAAACTGGTTCTAGGAAAGTTTTTGTCTGTATTGATTCACCCCCCCCTCTCAGTACTGGTTTGGTACTAACTGATTCATCATTATTCATCAGAAAGAGGGTCCCAAGTTCAACAAGGATAACTACAAGATTTGGAAAGATAGAATGAAGATATACATCAAAGGTCTTGGTGCACAATATTGGAAGCAAGTTGAAACAACATATGTTTCTCCTACCACTACTCCCTTGACCCCGAATGAACTCATAGAACAACAAGATAATATGCAAGCCCTAGAAGATATTGTAAGTACTTTATTTGATTCAGAATATATTGATGTTCAAGGATTGGAAACAACAGGTGAGGTTTGGGAAAAGTTAGAGACAATCTATGGAGGAGATGAGCATGTTCAAAGAGCCAAATTAGAAAGCTTGAGAGGAAAGTTCGATGACATGAGAATGCTTGAAGGAGAGAATATTGGACAGTATGGTTAGAAAATCAAAGGAGTTGTTGGCAACATTAAGAGTGTTGGAGGCAAAATATAAGATGATACAATAGTAAGTAAAATGCTCAAAACTCTTCAACCTCAGTATGCTATAAGAGTATCGGCAATCCAAGAACTTAAATCTATTTCAAAGGATAAGGTAACTATTGATTCATTGATTGGTAAGCTTACAACTTTTGAGTTAAATAGTTTTGATAATAGTGTGACAAAATCTACGGAATCTGCCTTTAAAGCTTATGTTACCGGTTCATCTGCAAGAAAAGGAAAAGATATATGTCAAAATCATGAGTGCAGGACAAGTCATGGAAGTTACCGGGGAAATGAAGACTATGAAGATTAAGTGATGGAACTTGAGGCATTGTTAGAAAAGAGGTTTCCAAGAGGCACTGGTAAGTATAAAGGAAAGCTACATCTGAAGTGTTTCTCTTGTAATAAAATTGGTCATATTGCTTCTAATTTCCCTAACACCGATAAGAAAGAAAAGTTTAGAAGATTAAGAGGAAAGGGCAAAAAGAATTGTTATGTTACAGTAGATGAAGGTGTGACCAATGAGGAGTCGGAAGAAGAAGATGACAATGAAGAAATTGTGTTTGTAGCTGTGATGGAGGAACTATTTGATAAAAAGGCACTAGTATCTCATATGGAGAATAGTGATGAATGGATTATAGATAGTAGTTGCTCACACCACATGACTGGAGACAAAAGTAAATTCATAACCCTTAATAAATTTGATGGAGGTGTTGTTAGATTTGGAACAACTCTCCTTGTGTGGTGAAAGGTAAAGGTTCTATCTCTCTAAATGGAAAGAGTAATGCTGATGATGTATTTTGGGTTGATGGTCTTAAGCATAATCTTTTAAGTGTTGGTCAGCTCAATGATAAGGTTATTTGGTTGAGTTTAAGAGTGGAGTCTGCAAAATTCTTGGAGGTAATGGTGAACTGATTGCTATCGGGAAGCAAACTAGAGGTAACTTATTCCATTTGAATAGTAATGTTAATAATTATCTGGTTGCAACAATGGAAGACAGTTGGTTATGGCATAAAATATGTTGTCATGTTAATTTTGATAATTTGATTAAGATAAGCAAGTCAAGTGTTATAAGAGGATTACCCCAACTTGTCAAACTGGATAGTGTGATATACAAAGATTGTCAAATCAGTAAGATGACCTCTATTTCTTTCAAGAGAAAGAAGTGTATTTCTAAGAATGTTTTAGATTTGGTGCATACTAATCTTTGTGGCCCTATGAGAACAAAGAGTTATTATGGTGATAGGTATTTCATGATCTTCACTGATGACTATTCTAAAATGATGTGGGTAACATTTTTGAGAGATAAATAAGAAGAATTTAATAAATTTAAATCATTTAAAGCTCTGGTTGAGAAGGAAACCAGTAAGAACTTGAAGTGTTTAAGATCAGATCGAGGAGGTGAACTCACATCTGATGAATTTGTTAAGTATTTTGATGAACAGTGTATAAAGAGATAGATGCATGCTCTGAGGACACCATAGAAAAATGGCATAGCAGAAAGGATGAACAAAACAATAGTTGAAGCTACAAGAACCATGTTATTATAGGGTAATTCATCCAAAATGTTTTGGAGAGAAGCGGTTAGTACTATTGTATACACTTTAAACCAGGTACTAGTAAAAAGAGGTAACAATAAGACACCCTATGAGCTATGGTATGAAAAAACTCCTTGTGTTAGTTATTTAAAAATTTGTCGAAGTCAATGTTTTATCAAGACATATAACTAAACTCAGAAGTTTGATGCAAAATCTGATGAGTGAATTTTTCTTGGTTACTCTTCTAAGAGTAAAGTATATAAATGTTACAATAAGAGAACTAAGAAAATTGTTGAAAGTGCTAATGTAAAAATTGATGATTTATTTGAAGGTACAAGCAAATATGAACCTAGAAAGGATGATAATGAGGAAAAGTTTGTGATCATTGAACCGGAAGCAAAGAATAATGAAGAACCGGCAAATGCAGAACTAGGTGCTCAACCGGTGAGCGATGACAATGAGGAATAAGATGAAGAACCAGATGTAGAAGATGTAGAACTGACACAGGCAATACCTAGATATGTCAGATTGAATCATTCACAAAAGAAGATAATTGGTGATAAGAATGAAGGTGTGCAAACCAGGAGAAATATCCGAGAGAACTCATGTTTGATATCTACAATTTAACCCAAGGCAGTTAAGGAAGCACTAAAGGATGATGATCGGGTTAAGGCAATGAATGAAGAATTAGATCAAATTGAGAAGAATCAAACATGGTCACTTGTTCCTAGACCAGAGGATAAGAATGTAATTGGAACAAAATGGGTCTTTAGGAATAAATTGGATGGAGAAGGAAGGATTGTAAGAAACAAGGCAAGGTTAGTTTGCAAAGGGCATGCTCAAGAGGAAGGTGAGGATTATGGTGAAACATTTGCACCTGTTGCTATATTAGAAGGTGTAAGGATGCTACTAGAATTTGCTGCATACAAGGGATTCAAAGTCTACCAAATGAATGTCAAGTTATCCTTTATAAATGGGACTCTAGGAGAAGAAGTATATAATGAATAGCCGGATGGATTTTCCTTGACCGATGATAAAGACATGGTATGTAAATTGCACAAAGACTTGTATGGTCTTAAGCAGGCACTGAGAGAATGGTATGAGAGATTACATGCACATTTGATCAAGATTGGATTCCAACATACCAATGAGGACAACAAAATTTATTTGAAGACTGATGGAGACAAGATGCTGATAGCAGAAGTATTTGTTGATGACATAATTTTTGGTGGCAATGATGATATGTGTATGGACTTTGTTGATATAATGAAAAAGGAATTTGAAATGTCTCTAATTGGTGAAATTAAGTTCTTTATTGGCTTGAAGGTCCAACAACTGGATGGTGGTATCTTTATTTGTCAAACCAAGTATATCAAAGAGGTGTTAACGACTTTTAGCATGGAAGTTTGCAAACCGGTAGGGACTGGTTGCAAGTTGTTAAAGGAAGATGATTCCCCTGATGTTAGTGAAAAAGAGTACAGATCTATGATTTGAAAGCTACACTATGTTGTCCATAGCAGACTGGACATTGCTCATGTACTTGTTGGATTAGTGGCTAGATTTTTAAAAGAGCCTAAAGAAAGTCATATGGTGGTTGTGAAGAGAATTTTTCGGTATCTCAAAGGCACATTAGACTATGGTTTATGGTATCCCTATAAAGGTGATTTTACTTTAGATGTCTTTACTGATGTTGTTTGGGCAGGTAATGTGGATGGTCGGAAAAGCACAACTGATGGAGCTTTTCTACTTGGAGGAAAATTAGTGGCATGGATGAGAAAAAAACAAACTTGTGTTTCTCAATCTACAGCTGAAGCTGAGTCTGTAGTTGCATCCATGAATTTCACGCAGGCAATGTGGATGAGACATGTGCTAGAAGGATTCAAGATAGATATGTCAGAACCGGTGACTATCTATTGTGATAATACAAGTGCAATCAACATTTCTAAGAATCTTGTACTTCATGCTAGAGCCAAGCACATTGAATTTAAGTATCACTTCCTAAGGGAAAGAGTTCAAGATAAGGAGGTGAAGATGGAATATATGAAGAGTAAAGATCAGTTAGCTTATATATTTACTAAGCCCTTACCAAAGGCTACCTTTCAGTTTCTTAGAGGTAAACTAGGGGTTAGACCCCTACACTGGAAGAACTAAAATGATGGAGATCCATCAATCCTGTGGATTTCATGTTTATTTTTCACTAAGGATTGATTAAGGTAGAGGCTACTCCTTTGGAAGAGCAAGTTTGATGTAAAGTTCTAATTTAATGCTCTGTTATAATTTTTCTGATTTATGTAGTAGAGATGATGAAAGGGGCAACAACATAATTAAAAACAAGTGTTGCATTTACATCTTTTTCATTGTTGTCAAAGGGAGAGAAGAAATGAAAACAAATCATATATGGCATACATGTGAGAAGTTGAAGATCAGATTGAGTGGAGCATTGGTTAAGGGGGAGATGACAAAAAGAGGAGAATTGATAGAAGATGTGATATCAACAAGCATGTTGTAGATGATGATGTTATTTTGATTATATATCTGATTAGTGTTGCCATTAATGCCAAAGGGGGAGATTGTTGGCATTTGGCATAATTGATGTAGATCAAGTGATGCAGTTGAAGTTGGATGACTGCACCGGTAAAGGATAAAAGTCTATTTGTGATGAAAAGCTTGAGATTATATGAATAGATGACATGATCAGTTATTTGTGTTGTCATTGCTGGCAAGTGATGTTCCATATGTTTTGTTTTGTCATCTAAGTGATTTGTTTTATCGGAAGATAGGGTTTACCGATAGTGAACTAAAGTCTATGAAATAGGACTTTAACCGGTAAAGAAGAATTGTTTTGATTGGATCGGTCGATCGGCGAGGACTGGTGATTTGCGGTTTGGATGGTGAACTTGTATCATGGAAAGATGTGTATGACCAGAACCAAAACTTGTGATGATTACCGAAAGGCATGTTTCAAATTTCTAATGAGGTTTTGCTAAGGTTTTAGTAGGGTTTAAGGACCGGTAATGATTTCTATTATAACGGTGATCGATAATGAGTCTACATGATGTTGGTAACATGACACAACTCACGTGAAAGATTTGATAGGTGTTTTGGCACAATTTAAGGAAGATTTTGTTGGGAATCAACGAAACGCTTAGTAGAGTGTTTTGAGGATACAAATTGGATTTCCGTGATGGGCTATGATCAACCAATGGTTGATATTGCATTGTAATTTGTTGTAATGATCTGTATAGTGATCTATGATGATCTCTTGTGATCTAATTGTATATTCATGATGTAATTAAGTTTTGTGGCCGACCTAGTTGAGATGGCTATTTAGGTTGACATAGTTGATGTTTATTGTCTTAGTGGTCTTAGAGAATGTGTTAAGCCGTCCAAGTGAAGTATGAGATCTTCCAGAGAGTTGCAGAGTGTCGTGTATAATTGGATCTGATAAAGCAAGCAGATAAGTGCAAGAAATAGATCATTTTCTTATTGTTGTTCCCTAACAGTTGTAGTAGGTTAAATCCCTTAACCGGGTAGGTCCTAAAAGGCCTTAAACATTTAAGTCCCCTAATAGGACAGTTCTCAAAAGAGAGTTAAATATTCTCACGAGGTTGATCCCAACATATCATCAAGCTCCTAATCGGGTTGCAAGGCAAATCCCCTAACTGGGTGACTCCTAACAGGGTCTGCTCCTAACCGGGGTATTGTAAGCTCCTAACAGGGCATAATTTGAAAGAGTATAAATATTTGTGGGTGCCAACTCCCATCGTGGTTTTTTCCCTATTTGGGTTTCCACGTCAAAAACTTATGGTGTTCATGTGTGGAATGTTTTTCATGCGGTCTTATTGTTTATATATCATTTCATGTATTATTTTTGAGACACCAGTTATCATGTTTTTATCAGAAGTTTATCAGAGGTTACCGGTACTGATAAGAAGTTGTTTGAGAAAGTTTTTGATCTTGTTGATAAGGTTAATGAGTTGGTAAATGATCAAGTTTATATGATTTATTTGGTGGTGAAAGTATTGGTAAATGATTTGATTAATGTGTTAAGAAAATTTGATAAAGAGGGTATTAGATCTGATTACAAAAGTTGAGATATTTGTTAAATGGTTTCAGATCTGAGATAAGTTTGATTTTGAGTAAAAGTTTGAATTGGTTTTAATATTGATTCACCCTCCCCTCTCAGTATTAACCGGATCCTCATAGGATTAACACTACAATGGTGGATTACTTCTTTTTCTTTATTCTTCTTCTAGGCAGTGAGCCCTTTTTTAGCAGTTTTAGCTAGGCAATGGGCTTACCTGTAGCGAGCATTCTGGCAGTGAGCCACCTTTTATAAAAATCACCCTAATAGGTGTTTTATACTTGAGAATTATTATTCTCTACAATTTTTCCCTTCTTGGTTTTTCCGCATAAAATCTAGTGTTTCATGTGTGTGTTCTCTCATGATTATATCAAATTATGGTTTAGTAATTAAGTATTAGTTTATTGGATATGTTTATGTGGAATAAGTAAAATATTTCAATTGACAACTGATTCACCCCCCTCTCAATTGTCTAGGATATTCAACAATTGGTATCAGAGCTTTGGTTCCTAAAAAGTGAGACTAACCACTTGAGGAATATCCAATGACACTTAAATTGACTA
The DNA here is from genome assembly GCF_030272615.1 of Cryptomeria japonica. Lineage (NCBI taxonomy): Eukaryota > Viridiplantae > Streptophyta > Pinopsida > Cupressales > Cupressaceae > Cryptomeria > Cryptomeria japonica. The sequence goes on along the minus strand of NC_081409.1, from coordinate 630,463,937 downwards.
TTCCTACCTTTGAAGGATCCAACTATAGTTTTTGGAGAGTCAAGATGAGAGGGTATTTGATTTCTCTGAGTTACAAGACTTGGAAAGCTATGGAGACTAAGTATGTGATGCCAACAAATGGTCCTACTACCTCGGATGAGATGAAGCCTATGAAGAAAATGAACGAGAAAGGTATGATATCTTTAGTGCCCTATCTAAAATTGAATTGGTGAAGGTTGTTGCATTAGATACTACTTATGAAGTCTGGGAAAGATTGAAAAATATCTATGAAGGAAATGATAGAGTTAAGGTAGCTAAGATGCAGACTACCAAAGGCAGATATGAGAACTTGAGGATGGAAGAAGATGAAGACACAAGAAGTTATTTTCAAAAGGTTGATAGTGCATTGAATGAGATCGGATATCTTGGCAGAACCTTGGATGATAAGGATGTGATAGAAAAGATTATGAGGACTTTATTGGAGTGTTACAGTGACAAGATTTCAGCCATTGAAGAAACTTATGATCTGTCCAAGTTTAACAATTGAATGGCACCTTGATTGCATTAGATATGAGGAAGTTTGGAAAAGACCAATCAAGAACTGAGATGACCTTTAAAGACATAAAAGCTACGAATGAAGATTTAGATGATGAGATCCTAGATGAAATGAAAGAAAACTTTGTAAAAAAACTAAAGAGAGGAACTAGCAAGTATAAAGGTATGTGACCTCTTAAATGTTTTAAGTGTGGAAAGATTGGGCATTATGCATCTAGATGTTCAAAGAGAGGAAGAAAATAAAAGTTTAAAGAAAACAAAGGAAAGTTCAATAAGAAAGTCTACTATGTTAAAGATGATGTTGGTATTTCAGATGATGAATCGGATGATGAAGATGATGACTGTTTGTTCTTGGTTGAAAAAGATGAACCTAAACCTAGAAATAATAAGGAGATATCTTCAAAAGGTAATACTAAGGTTGTTGAAACTATTGCATTAGCATTTCATGTTAGAAGAGATAGAAATGAATGGTTGATTGATAGTGGATGTTCAAATCATAAGACTAGTGACAAAAGTAAGTTTGTAAAACTTGAAAAGTATGATGGTGGTTCTATTAGATTTCGAGATTATCAAACTACATAGATTGTTGGAATGGGTTTTATTATTTTTGATGGAAAGCATAACATTGACAATGTATACTATGTGAAAGTATTACATCATAATATTTTAATTGTTGGACAAATGTATGAGAATGGTTACAATGTTGTCTTTCAAGATGGTGGTTGTGAGATCTGAAATTGTTATTTCTATAGGAAAAAGGACAAGAGGAAACATGTACCAATTGGAGGTTGCTACAAGGCATTGTCTATTATATTAGATCAATGAAAGTTGGCTATGGCGCCAGAGGATGTGTCATATGAACTTTGACAATTTGGTGAAGATTAGTTTGACAAGAGCTGCGAGAGATTTACTGAGATTGACTAAACTACATAACATTGTTTGTAGAGAATATCAAGTGGGAAAATAGAAAAAGGGAACATTAAGAGGAAAGGAACAAACTTCTACCAGATTGTTAGATTTGGTGCACATAGACTTCTGTCATCCTACTAGAACAAGAAGTTTACAAGGTGAGAGTTATTTCATGCTCTTAACTCAAGATCATTCTAGAATGACTTGGGTAGTATTTTTAAGAGAGAAGTCAAAGGCATTAGAAAAGTTTCAGATATTCAAAGCTAGAGTTAAAAATAAAGTTGATAAAAGAATCAAATTCTTAAGATTTGAGAGAGGAGGTAAGTTTGTTTCTAACAAGGTTTTGTGAGAAATATGGGATCAGGAGACATTTGTCTACTCCTAGGACACTACAACAAAATGGTGTGGTGGAAAGAATGAACAAGACTATTACAAGAAACAAAGTTGCTGAAGAACAAGTTCTTTTGTGTTTCCTTTCTGAATTTCAACCTAAGATAGTTGAAGAAGCTTGTAGAGATCAAAATTGGATGAAAGCTATGAAGGAAGAATTAGATTAGATTGAGAAAAATCAAACTTGGGAACTAGTCCTTAGATCAACAGATAAGAATGTCATTGGAAGAAAGTAGGTGTTCCAGAATAGGTTGGATGAAGATGGACGTATTGTAAGAAACAAGGAAAGACTGGTTTGCAAAGGTTACACATAAGTTGAAGGCATTGATTTTGAAAAGACATATGCTCTTGTTGCCAAAATGGAAGCTGTTAGGATGTTTTTGGCTTTTGTAGCATATAAAGATTTCAAAGTTTATCAAATGGATGTGAAGTCAACATTTTTGAATGGGGAACTAAAAGAAGAAGTCTACAATGAGCAACCAGAAGGATTTAAGTTGTTAGATGATCCAGATATTATCTACAGATTGAAGAAGGCACTGCGTGGGTTGAAGCAAGCTCCTAGAGCTTGGTATGGAAGGCTAGATAAGTATTTATTGAATCAAGGTTTTCAAAAAGGGTCTGCTGACAACAATATTTACTTTAAAGTTGAATCAAATAATATCCTAATTGTTGTAGTATATGTAGATGACATAATATTTGGAAGAAACGATGGCACGTGCAAGAAGTTTGCTGGTGAAATGCAAAAGGAATTTGAAATGTCCATGATTAGTGAGTTGAACTTCTTTCTTGGATTGCAAGTGAATCAAAATAGTAAAGGTGCTTTTATTTCTTAGTCAAAGTATGTTAGAGAGTTGTTGAAAAAGTTTGGATTGGAGAATTTCAAATTGGTATGTACTCCTATGACTACCCAATATAAGTTGACTAATGACGATAAATCTCCTAAGACTAATGCAAGCAAGTATAGATCAATGATTGGAGGAATATTATAGCTGACTACTGCTAGATCAGATAACATGCATGTTGTCTACCTTGTAGCTATATTTCAACAAGATCTGAAAGTGTCACATGTTATTGCAGTAAATAGGATTTTTAGATATCTAAAAGGTATAGAAGATTTGGACTGTGGTATCCCAGAGGATCATATTTTACTCTAAAAGCTTATAATGATGCAGATTGGGTAGGAAGTATTGATGACAAAAATAGTACTAGTGGAGGAGCATTTTTCCTTTGCTCCCAATTAGTTGCATGGTTAAGTAAAAAGTAGGATTTTGTGTCTTTATCAACAACAAAATTTGAATACATTACAACTGCATCATGCTCCACTCAAATACTTTGGATGAAGCAGACATTGAAGGATATTGGTGTGAGGTTTGTTGAACCTATCTCAATCATGTGTGACAATATAAGTATGATAAACATATTTAAGAATCTGACAAATCATTCCAGAACAAAGCATATCTCTATTCGGTATCACTTCTTAAGGGAGAAGGTGTTGGATAATGAAGTAAAACTTGAGTATGCTCCTACAAAAGAGCAAGTTGCAGATATCTTTACAAAGGCTTTGTGCAAGGATAATTTTGAGTATCTTCGATAGAAGTTGGGGGTAATACCCTTTCCTAGTTTGAACTAAGCGCATTTAGCAGTACATTAGTCCAAGGAACTTCATGTATATTTTAGTTTGGACTAATGATTGGGGCTTCCTCTTAGGGGGAGTTGTGTGGGTTATGAAGCTAATTACAAATGTTGATTTCTTGCCCGCCTTTGTCCTTGATGTCAAAGGGGGAGAGATTGGATAGATATGGAGATGTTTGGGGAGAGATGTATAGATAAAGGAGTTATGAATATGAGTTTTTGTTTTTCATTAATGAATGTTTCAATCAATGAAAAAGGGGGAGATTATTGCAAATGTGAAGTTGATAGTGTGTCAGTATGGTTGTCATTGATATCAACATATTGATTTTGTTTTAGTGATTGGTTTGTGCTCCACATTTCTGATATGTTGCAGTTGTAGTCATGAAGTTTTTGTATGTTGTTGGATGTTTCTTTTGGATGTCATTCTTATGATTTGGTGTTTTGAAAGTTGTGCTTTGAAAGTGTATTCAGTGATGATGGTATTTGATAGTGTTTGCAATGCTCCATATTTCTCTACATTTCTGAATTTGATGATAATATTTTGGAGTTATGATGTTTTCATTTTATTATTGTTATTCTAATTCGGGATGTGATGATGTGCTCCAGAGTCATGGTTACAAATATGTTCATTTTAGGTTCGGTTGACCTTGAATATTCTATTTTTGCTCTAGTATTTGTGGCATATGGATAATGTGTTGTTTTGGTTGATGAAGTGCATTGTGGTGTGGTCCATTCTTCATTCCTTTCCACCGCAGGAATATTTAGCATAGACCTATTTCAAATTATGTTCTAGTAAAATTCCTTGGCCAACTTTTTATTCAATAGATTAGTATAAATAAAGGATGATTGTAATGAGAAATATATAGAAGCAAGTGGGATGGAAAATGAAATATGTTTCCTATTGGTGCAAATTTGTGTGAGGTTATGTGAAGTTGTGGTTGAATAATGTGGCAATGTGTTACATTGCTATTTGGTACCAAAGGTTTCTTCTGGCATTGCAACATTGTGGTGGTTGTCCTACAGTGGTGGATTACTTATTTTTCCTTCTTCTTCTTCTGGGCAGTGAGCCCTTTTCTGGTGGTTTTAGCCGGGCAGTGAGCCCACCTGTAGTGAGCATTCTGGAAGTGAGCCACCCTTTGAAAAAGTTACCTTAACTAGTGTCACCCTAATAGATGTTTTATACTTGAGAATTAACATTCTCTGTGGTTTTTCCCTTCTTGGGTTTTCCACATAAAATTTTGTGTTTCATGTGTGTGCTCTCTCATGATTATATCAATTTATGGTCGAGTAATTAAGTACTAGATTACTTGATCTATTTTTGTGGAATAAGGAAAGGATTTCAGTCAACAACTAATTCACCCCCCCTCTCAGTTGTCTGGGATATTCAACAATGTCTACTATTGATTATCATCATACCTTATTATTTTTCTTAAGTGTACTTAATATGATTGTGCATTGGCATCTAGATTTTTATTATATATTTTGTGATACATGTGATTCTTTCATGTTTATATTTGATAGTGCTCATACTTTATAGTACATACACATATGTTCATAGGGTGTTGTTATTATTATATTAACATTCTAGATGACTGTTGCTTATCACATTTTCATGTTTGAATGATGCATGTTGGTATTAAGTTATTCTAGATGTGATAATTATATGACTTATGTAACATTCTACCCCATTGGGTTGTTTTGCATTACTATGGCTATTATGTATGGTGCAGGTACACTTGATGTGTGATTTGAGTACGTAGGTGCAAGGTTATTCCCCACTTAAATATGGAGGTATAGGTTATTTCTCTAATTGTGGTTATATTGGATATGTTTTGTTGGGCTTGATGTGTTTGTAAACCCCTATTGTACTCAAATTGAGTGCAATGTGTGTCTTGTGAGACCTTATGTGAATATATATTCAAGTCAATGGTCATTGTAGAGTTTGCATGTTTTGTGTGTTAAACCATAAATGTGTGATTTCAATTGTGGTTGTTTATTCCCTATTGTATGTTGATTATATTTTGATGGATGAATCATAGCATTTTGATGATGTATGATGTACTAGAAAATAAAAGGGAGAATTTTTAGTAACTAGATTGAAGATTATATTCAAATGATTTTAGCTAGTTATTTAATTTCTTGGAAAATTGAATTTTATTATTCATTATTCTTAAAAATGTGAAAGTGACTTAAGAATTTTAGGTTACATTTTAAATGCAATTGGATAAGAGGAATTTTTTTTTTAAGAACAAAATAAAAAAAAGAGAAAAATAAAAAAGGGAAAAAAGAGAGATAAAATGAAAAGGATTGTAGTTTTATTATTAATTCCTCATCTTGTAACAAGGCTCTCTCAAACCCTTGCTTTAAAAGTGGAAAAAGGACTGAAATAGATTTTGTAGATGGATTGATTTGCTAAGGTTTGGTTTGGAAGGGATAGTATTATTGGTGTCATAGTAGTGCACACACAAATATTATTTGAATTGTATGAAATTAACATTTTTTAAGCTTTAATGAAGGTATTTCTCTTTCTTTACTTAGTGTAGGATTTTTCCAACTCGTACTTTGTCATGCCCACTCTAGTGGCTACATATAACTCAAATGTTAGATTGAATTCATTGAATCTTTATTGTGTTTAATTGATTATTTTTAAAATTTCAAAATGTCCATTTTTGAGCCATGATTATGGAAAACTTTTAAGGATTCCTAAAATGTGAAATTTAATTGAAAAGAATATTGTTGTTCATATTTGGACTAGAAGAGTATTTTTTTATTAATTTTTTTCTTTAATTAATTAATTAAAAAATCTGAGGTTCATTAAATTTGAGAATTTTTATTTTTTTTATTGAAAAAATATTTAAAATATTTCAATTAGGAACACATATGAAATAATTGGAATAGAAGAAATCATGACTCCTTAATATTTTTGTGTTTACAATTTTGCATGAGGAACCTAGGGTTTGAGTTATACGGTGTGGGGAAGGAGTGTTTCTCAATGTTGTGCCAAATCCAAAAGCGATTTCAAGGCTCCAAAGAGTATGAGTTATTAAGTGATAATCAAAGTACATTAGGTAAATAAAATGATTAAATATTTTAAGTCAATGAATTACCTAGAGTGAATGCAAAGGCTTGATAGGGATGCCAAACAATTTTCACTCTCTAGGAGTTGTTGGGTTTTAGAGAGTACCCTCACCTTATAATTGGGAACTATACTGCATCTTGCATAATCATAGATCTATTGTGATGACACTCCTTTTCTTACCTTTAGAATCCTAATCATTCTTATCATTGGATTTTTTATTTGATTTGAGACCTATCTTTATCCATGTATGTTTTTGACAGGTTGAGACCTTAATTGTATGAGTTCATCCTTGTGTTGTATGTAAAGTATTTGGAATGTGTGTAAGCCATAATTCATTTTTTTAAATGGGTATGTTTGTTGTTCCAAGATACTATCTCCTAGCATAGTGGGGGTGGACTTATGGCTACCACATGGTTGGGTGACATTTAACTACCATTAGGGACTAGTGGACCCATTAGAGTGGCACATGATCACACTTAAGATTAAAAAATCTTCATATAGTTGTTAATTATTTCATTTATAATATTTTTGTAAATTATAATTTAGGACGTTTGAGTCCTCATGTGCATTTGTATCAATTCATATTTGAACATCTTATTGGATGGATTGGAAACCACCCACATAAATGGTGATATAGTTATCATTTCTTTATTGCATATATTGATGTTGGTGTTGAACATACATGTTGTTTCATAGGTTTTATTATTATTATTGATATATTAGTAAAATGAACTTATAATATATTTGATTTGGACATAAAATGAATGTTTAATTAGTTAGCAAATATTAAATTATGATTTCAATGGAATGCTAGTTAGATTCATTCTCCTAGTCTTGAGTTTCGAGTAGGAGGGCCTACTATAGGTGGTATCATCGTTACGAAAATGTTGTCTCAATATTGTTATTATAAAAAGGTTATTATTGATAAATGAGCATGAGGGGTTGCAAGGGTGGGGTTGTGGGGTCTGGTGGATGTGTGTCCTAGCAGGGGTTCAAGCCCGTAGCACCCCTGAAAGCCACATTTGTATAATTTATCATTGTAAAGCTTGACCATTTATCATTAGGTTGTGGATCTAACAATGGATATTATGTGTTATTTTATATCCCTAGAAGACAATTATATTTTATCAGGGCATTGTATTATGACTATATATAGTGATGTATTTTGAGAGTTTGATAGTTGTTGAGTTGCCTCTAAATCCCCGATTCCTTGGTTGATGATACTCCTATGAGAATCTTTCTCTACAAGTATATTTAAATATATTGTTGATTTTTTAATAACATGTTGTACAACTTTTAGAATGTGGAGATAAATGTGGATATTATATGTGCTTTGATTTTCCTATATGGCAACCCTGTAATTGTTTAGTTGCCTTAAGATATTTGGTTGGTGATACTCTATGAAAAGCTTTCTCTACAAGTATATTATAAATTGTTATTGATTTATGAATAATATATTTTGTGTATTTTGGAATTTGGGGCTTTTTCTCCTAAAAAAAATATCCCCATATAAATCAATGTGTTGTGGTGTGCATGTTGTTTATGTTTATTTTTGTTACGTTTATGTAACTTTTATAAAGATATGAAAAGTTTTGCATTTCTTTCCTCTCAAGATTAGTGTAGGAAGTTGTTCTAATAGCTAATTTGCATTCAATCATTGGGTCATTTAGTTCTCCTTCTAAAGGGAGAGGGAGTGGGGTGTTTTGAGAACGTTCCCCTTTATCTCTCAACATTTAGATTTGTTTTAGAATCCTTTGTAGGACTCCCAAACTTTGAGAAACATCTCTTCTATTTTCTCATGTTTTGGAGAGTGGGTGTGATTTCCAAATGTAGACACCTAAAATTAATTAAATTAATACTTAATTAATTTAAGTCTGTCAACATAGTTAACCAATTTAATTGTGTTAATTCCCTTTGTCTCAAGTTTAATTAAATCAAATTTAATCAATTTATTATCTCTATAGTCCAATAATTAATTTATCAATAAATTAATTAATTTCCACATTCTTCTAAATTCCTCTTAGTTAATTAATCTTAATTAATGAACTTAAGTGATTCCTACAAATCACTTTTCCTAATCCCCACTTAGCCTAATTAATTCTTCTAGAATCATGCTTATCATTATTCTCTAATTTCATATTCATCCACTCATTCTCTCTCCTCATGTCACATCCTCCTAACTTTCCCACTTGCATTTTAATCCATCATTAAGTCACCTAATCAATCCCCTTAATCATTTACACATCCCCAATCAACTTTGATCCTTTCAACAAAATTTAAAATTCTTTGAATCTCCCCATGCATCCTCTTCCCAAGGATTTTTTAATTCCTTTTTTCCATTTAGTCTTCCCACACACCCTCTTATTTTGGAATTTTAAAATTCTTCTCCCCTTTCTCCAAGGAATGTTTAATTTCTTTTTCTCTTCCCAATGTACTTGGGATCTCTTCCCCATGTGCCTTGAGAGGTGTGGAGATAAGAAATGCCTTTATGGCATATATCTTGAATCCCACACCTTGTCCTTTCAATCCATGTGCTCCCTCTCAAATCAATCTCAACCCTTCATTTTGGCCTCCTCCAATCTATAAATTGGAGTCTCATCTCCTCACAAATCATCCACTTTTCATCTAATCTTATGTTGTCCATCTGAGATCCAAAATTATCCATAATGTCTTCATAATGCCCAAATATTCTCTCATCTAATCCATATCCATCATCATTCAAATCCAATCCAAATCCAACCAATCTTGTTGTGTGTGGAGAGAAATCTACAATCCTCATCCAAGGAGAAAATCAAGTAGAGCAATAAGGGCGACTCTACTTCATCAAGCTCAATTGGAGGAAGAAGTGAAGAACTAAGGTATAATGGTTTATTTGTGTATTTGAATGCATTTACTTATGTTTTATCTTGGTTTATGCACTAACTATTAGGCTTTATATTTTCCCCTCTTCACCAACTTTTCCTTCTAATATAGGTGTTCTAGAGTACGTCTTGAGTTGAATAATATTTTTGTGAGTTTGATGTGGTTTCCCTAAGTATGAGACTTGGAGATGATCATAAATTTAATATCTAGTTAGGATTATAGTGTCAAAGAGGACTCTAATACAAAAGGACTCTAATGTTATAAATGGACTCTAGCACCAAAAGTGGACACCAAAGTAGTTGGGAAGTAGTGTCCTTCCTAGGTGCTACTATCTTATCTAAGTGGTAGTGTCATTTTTGGGTGATGTATTCCTCTAGCACAATGTGTCTTCCCATGCCATCACTTTTTTGATAAGTGTTTTAATCTAGAAGTTATGCTATCTTTATTATTGGGAAGAATGTCTTTTCACAAAAGTGGCCCATTATCATTTTAGTCGGTGAAGGGCTTGTACCTCCTAGTAAAGAAACCTCTTGTGAAGGTTTTTCCCTTATGTTTTGGGTGTCCTTGATTGAGATATTTCTCACTTTTTCTTTGGTGATTGTGTCATACATTTAGGAAACCAATGGCAATATTGGTTGATATCTCCTAGTTATCTCATTTCTTGCATAGATTTCCCTTGGTGTCATGAGTGTCATTGAGTGTTTTCAAAAAGTGGAGTTGATGCATCTAATATTTCATCCTGCCCTTTTGTTGTGTTCACAAGAGATCATGATCATGAACTAGGGCTTAATTGTTTTTGTGGTGAAGCTCCACTCTCTTATAAGTTCATCATGGTTATTTTTTCACATGATTTGTAAGTATTATGCTTGTGCCTCCTTTATTGGAGCAATGATGACTTCTTATAAGTATTATCAATGTCTTGTTTTGTGTGTGACATGAGACATTACCATAATGTCCTTTTTATGTCTCGTGTTTCATTGTGCCTAACATGGCACTATGTGTACATATTAGTGTATAATATAGCATGTCAATATTGTATCTTAATAGTGAGATTCATTCTTTTAAATTTTTTATTTTAAAAAATTCACTAGTCTAATGTCCTAGTTGTGAGGCTTGGACCATTACATAGTCCAACTTCTTCTTGTCAACTTAGATATCTTCTTTAGCCACCCCCTTAATCATAGAAATGTGCATGTTTTGATATTTTTTCTACTACATGTTCTACTTCAACCTTAGAAGTTAGTTGTGATACTAGTGGGGGTACCCTTGTCAACATTTGACACTCCTTGATGAGTATCATCAAATATTGTATCAATTTATTCATAGTGATTGGTAGTGGTACAAGTGACTTTTCCATTTCTAGTACAAACAATGATGCTTGACGATCTATAGTTTTCTTCTATGGATACTCTTTTTCTTTGGAGTCTTTGTTCCCCTTTCTTGTCTATTTATACTCAATTATTGAACACTTATTTGGGTGGTCCCTTATTATTTTTTATTTTCTACTTTTGTTTGTCCTCTTGGTGAGACCTTTATATATTTATCTTTCTAGAACTTTCCATTAAATTTTATTTTTCTCAAGAGTACTATTGACCTACTTTTGGTCATCCATGGATATTAATATAATTTCCTTTTTTTCTTATTTCCTTTCCTACATAGACTTTTAGAGCCCAAAATCTAAAAACTTGTTTGATAGCTCCTCAAGAGAATCTAATTTTAGATTAAATGGCTATACTAAGCTATAGGTGCACATGTTTCATGTTGTTTTACTATCCTCTCTCAAATTCTAGTTTATGCTTATGATTCCACTTTGTCACATTGTGTTTACTATCACACTACCAATCTTGGCTCTTGTGATTATTAATTAGCATTAGGCTAGTAGGATATAGTCTTAGGAAACACTAATTTGCTTTCATGTGCACACAACATCACACTAAGAGAATCTTATATTACCCACTACCAACACTAGTCAAGGTTCACCATTTATGTTTTTTTTAAGCATGCATACATAGATGCATATACACACATACATTTTCACTTAAATAATTAATCATCATCAAAAATTCATTTTTTAGGAAATGATGAATCACTTACTAATATTAAAAATTTGTACAATAAAAAATACAAATGAAATCTAAATTTTCATTTCCTAAAATTTAAGTATTTGATGACAAATAATTATTTTAATGACATGCATATATGTATATATTTATGTACACCATAAACATCTGTAACTATAATTTTTTAAATACAACTTGTATATAAACATATGTCACAAAATGTATAAACTAACTTTCTAAATAGTATGTAAATAAAAGATCAAGCATATATAGATCTTACAATTTTAATCTAAATATCACATCCCTTTGTTTTATTAGAACTTGTATAACTGAATTTTTAGTTCTCCTTCAAATAACGAGTGCTACCACAAACTATTTGGAATTTATAGTGCATAATTGTTTTAGAGCTCATTGAAACTTGTATTGAGTTTTATTTTTTAAAATACCAAATGAAACATTTAGAAAACATGTATTTCATTTATATTTCTTATTTCATAAATTCTAAATATGCAATGGTGTTTCATTTTTTATTTTTATTTTCAATTTAAATATTTTGCTATGGTTAATTCTTTCAATGATATACACAAATATTTTTGTGTGTGGTATGTATGCATAAATATAGATACACAAATAAATTTATAAAATTTTATCATATACATATGTAACTACAACTTTTTTAAATACAACCTCTAATATCTATGTCACAAAATGTATAACCTCACTCTTTGATTAGTTCAAAATTCATAATAGATTTTATTCATATGAGATATAGTTCTTAATTTTTCAAGAAATTATAATAGCATTCCGTTTGTCTTGTATTATACTTTAATACATAGAAAATTCAAAACTATATTTATCATGTAATTGTGCATTTTTTTGGTAACAATTATTAAAAATATAACCAATCATAAATACTTTTTATATGACGAAATACACCCTAGAATAATCTTAAAACTAAGCCCCTCAAATTGAACTCACACATCTACAATGTTGCAAAAGAGGTCACTACTATTTTGCTCCCCATAGAGAGGAAATAAGTGTTTGTCATAATATGCAACATAGAGCAATAAATATAAGAAATAATAGATCCATCAATGACTACCCACACAATAAGTAGTCCTCCAAAGCAAAACAATAATATAACACAAGCTTTGATAAGTTCTCAATCTTGACATCCTTGCATCTAGGATGAAGCAATAACCTTACATCTCACACCTAAGAATAACAAACAATATAGAAAAATTTCATCATAATGATAAAAGAGTATTTAACACAACTAATATGTAATTCATAAATATAAAATATTGCAATGTCATTGCAACATGCTACATTATTAAACTCCATCATTAATTTCATGATGATATTAATTTTTTTGACATAGAATAGATGCACTATCAAACTTACAAACATGCACTATATATGTGAGGAATTATACCTCAACATGCACGCTTTCTCATCAAATAATAATCCTATTTGTTGTAAATGCTTTAGTGAAAAGAACATACATTGATTCTCAATATCCAGCAATATGGACAAAGGTAAACAACCTAGTGTTTTGAGTACTCCTAACTCAGGTAGAGGATTCTCATAACATGAATAAATTCAATATTATAAATAACCCAAATTAATGGAGCGTGATACAAATTCAATGGTTACACAATTAAAATTCTCCAAGATATGAAAATGATAGAAAAATATCTTCTATGTAAAATTAGCGACTCAAATATCTTGATTGTTTACATGCGCATATACAAAAGAGTTATGGTATAATTATTATGTAAGTAGAAATCATACTAGAGATGCATTATAATACAAGATCAAACATGACACATTCCACAACGATGTCAAATTAAATAAGAACTTCCCTAGTTCTACTCCCTAATACAATTAGAAACACTTTATACATTCTTCACAATATTGAAGCTAAAAATAAGGACCAAATTTCAAAATTAACATTAACCAAGGTCATTCAATTTAAAAATGTTACTGTATAATAATAATCATTTATAGCAAGACTACCAAATAGAATTCACAAGCTACATATCATTACTTTACAAGTTCAATATTGGAATAATAACATTATTGATTGGTCCCATATAAGCTCACCCCCCATAAATAAATACAATAGTAAGGATTTATTAGACATGAAATTCCCCCCTCTTTCTAAATATACATACAAGCATGAATTAGGTAATTCCAAATACATGAACATTCCTTATACTTAATGTAATTTCATGACAATATATTTAAAAGGCATATAAGCTTTTAATATTTTATCTTAAGTTGTATTCAATGCAATGCCATAGCCAATAATTTTTTACTATGTTTGTAAATAAAATTTAGAAGATAACCTATTAGATACTATTGAAAACCTTCAAGTCCATGTACAAAATCTACTCGAACATCAACAAGCTAAGTACCAAATGTATTTTGGCTCTTCTTTATGATAGACAAGAGTGTATTGGAACAAGTGTCATGATGAGCTAACAAATATGATCATCTAGATAGGATCACCCACTCTATTCTTCACATTAACTATTAAAAGTACAAAATGACCAAATTTACAACAAGTATATTCAACCAACATAAGATCTAACCCATACTCTAACCAACATCCCTATATCTACATTAATATTTCATAATATTTTGTGATTAGGTCATAAAGAAACTCCTCTCTCCAGATGATAATTGGTATTAGTATGCATGGAAACATCAAGGCTCTACATATGTACATAGATTCCTTTGGTTAGAGAACGCACCAAGCATGGTCACATGCTTGATTGTGAAAGAATATAAATGAAAAGAGAAAGAATATTCTTTAACAATGTGTCGCTACTTGGAAACCCCGTAATTTGTTTCAAATAAATCATATAATACATCAATCTCCACTTGATCCATGTTTACTGAATGCATGTGAGATATTCTCTAAAATTCCTCTAATTATTCCATTTCCAAAGGCACATAAAATTCTCTAAGGAAACATGTTTGTATAAGAAGTGCCTAAATATAGAATGTCAATATAAATCTTGATGAAAGAACTCATAAAGACTAGCTTATCATGTGATGATGTTGACAAAACAACCTACAAACCTAAAAGGAATGATGACAAGATAATCATATCTACCCTAAGATGATTTTAATTTAGAGAAAAATATAGATTGCCAACTTGTTGTCCCATAAATATTTTTTAATAATATATTTTCAAGTATAGATCTAAAGCTAAAATAAAATAAATTTTGCTAATATCTTAACAAGAATGTGTAATTAAAGATCTCAAGGTCACATTTTAATAGCATATCAAAAATTGATGATAAAGATTGTTGCAAATTGTGATATAGGAGCACAAGAAAAATGTCATATGCTCCGAAAATTACCTCTCATAATTTTTAATTGAAGTTTATAACTTTAAATGCTAGTTAAAAATTATGTAATCATCTAGAAAGAACCATAAATGATAATAAATTACATTCTAACGACAAAAACTCCTTTATATAACATCCTCCTCAGGTCTAGAATTAATAATGCTAGCTAAATCAACACAATCCTTTTCATATGAATCTTATTCCAAAGGATAAAAATGGAAGGAGAGGAAAGAAAAGTAATTTGTAATCATCTTCACATGATTCTATATTGTTCTAAATGAATACTCATTTTATATTTTAAATTTAGTTAGAGTGACTTCTATATATTTTTTTGGCCATAGGCACATATATTTGCCTCAACAAAGAATAAATAATCACAAACTAGAAGCATATGGATATAAATAAATACTATATGTATGTCATATAATCAATTATAGTAGGTAAATTGACAATAATAATAAAGAGGAAAAATATATTGATAACAAGATAAACAAAATAAATACTACATAAATGAATGAATGAGAATCATTATCACAATCAGACTTTACTAAAAATGTAAATTTAATTGAACTTGAAATTCTTGGGTGGTGTGATTTCAAATACAACAATAAACAAGACAAATATAGTGTCCCCCCATATTTAATGACAATGCAGTTTAGTACAAACAAAATGCTCTAATGAGAGGACCACTCTTCCTAACTTTTATGACCCAGGCTATACAAATGTTATGGCTAAAACAATTCCTAGCACTTATCATCATTACAAAACTCCATGCATATCATTGCTTAAAGTAGCACTACATATGATCAATTAAAAAAAATTAAAAGCACTAGAAAATCCTACCTAATCATTTGCATAATGAATGTAATTCAAAACTCATCATCACATAGGTATAACCCATTCCCCACTCTTGCTTCTACATGAAATGTTGCATTTAATTTTTACAACCATTATAGGGACAATCATTGACAATGTTTCAAGAAGACATTAAAATCATACATTACATCTTTATTGGGATGAGATTCATAAGGCCAATGCTACTACTAAAAATAATAGATTGTGTGAAACATTCCCTCACCAACAACACCTATTCTTTAGTAGCATATCCATAGTTCTAATAGCTAAGCTTTCTCAATGACCATCTATTGTGGACTTGGCAACAAAAAATGATATGACAAAAAAATTACAATTATTACATTACAAATAGTTAATTTCATTACAAATAGTGTTTAGACAACAAAGTGGGACTCCAACCCGAGCGTAATTTCATCAAGCATTACAAAACATATACAATGCAATTTTAATCAACACAATAGGACTTGGAAGTATTAATGAACTACACAAACTTATTACTAACAATAATTGAACAAAAATATTTTGAACTCTCCATGTACATATTGGCTACAAATGATCTCATGACTTCACAAAACAAAAAGATGTTAAAACTACAAAATATTTCAGTTGCGCTCATGGTTGCAATAAAAACATAACACAAATTAAATGTTGATAGTAATGATGACCACCCTTCACAAGAACTACTACAACACATAGGCCAATGAGTCATGCTATAGATTCAAGCTAGCCTTGTTAATGGATCTCATGCACAAGTCATAGATATTGTTATACAATTAGCTCTAAAAGAATAAGTACCTCTATTATGTAATTCTAGACTGACTGATACACCTAGGAAGATTGGTAGAACATAAAAGGACTATCAAAAACATGAAATTGAGAAATTGGGTGAAATCAAAGAACAAAATTTTCATTTTCTTTCAATTCTAATGATAAATACAAAAAAAAGTAATAATATTGGTTCATACATGAAGGTAATAAATCTAGTTGTGGCAAACTTTGGCAATGGGCATTGTGACATAGTTATCTTGCATAGAGTTTCTTGGCCTCTATTTTGTGATTATAAACTAAACGATTAACCTAGGAAGACTGGTAGAACATAAAAGGACTATCAATTGTACTAAGTAGATTGGCAATAATCATAAAGAGGAAAAAAATATTGATAACAAGATAGACAAAAGAATTACTACATAAATGAATGTATGAATGAGATTCATTATCACAATTGTAAACGTTACTAAAAATGTATTTAATTGAACTTGAAAGTCTTGGGTGGTGTGGTTACAAATACAACAATAAACAAGATAAATATAATGTTCCCCCATATTTACATGACAATGCAATTTAGTACAAACAAGAGGTCCCAATGAGAAGACCATTCTTCTTTATTTTTTATGACTATACATTATGACTAAAGAAATACCTAGCACTTACCATTGTTATAAAACTCCATGCATATCATTACTTAAAGGAACTACTACATATGATCATTTAAGAAACTAAAAGCATTGAAAAATCCTACCTAATTAATTGCATAATGTGCTTCAAAGCTCATCATCACATAGGTATAATCAATTCCCCACTCTTGCTTCTACATGAATTGTTGTATTAGATTATTAAAACCATTATAGGGACAATCATTGACAATGTTTCAAGAAGATATTAAAAACAAGCAATACATCTTCATTGGGGTGAGATTCATAAGTCCAAAGCTACTACTAAAAATAATAGATTATGTGAAACATTTCCTCACCAACACCACCTATCCTTTAGTAGCATATCTATAATTCTGATAACTAACCTTGCCCAATGACCATCTATCATGGACAAACCGATCTACATCACACTTGGCTACAAAAAATAATATGACAAAACCTATTTTTACATTACAAATAGTCAAAGTCATTACAAATAGTGTTTAGACAACAAAGTGAGACTCCAACTTGAGCCTAATTTCATCAAACATTACAAAACATATACAATGCAATTTTAGCAAACACAACAGGGCTCATAAGTAATTATGAACTACACAAACATATTACTAACAATAATTAAACAAAAATACTTTGAACTCTCAATGCATATATTAGCTACAAATGATCTAGTGACTTCACTCAACAAAAAGATGTTAAAACTACAAAATCTTCCTCTTGTACTCATAGTTGCAATAAACACATAACACAAATTACATGTTGATAGTAATGATGGCCAACCTTCATGAAGTACTATAACACATAGGCCAATGAGTCATGTTAAAAATTAACTTAGATTCCAGTTAGCCTTATCAATGGATCTCATGCATAGGTCATAGATATTGTTAGACAATTGGCTCTAAACCAGTAGATTCGCCTTGTATGTTATAGTGAAGTTTGGTAACTATAATGGTCTAATATGGGAGCCCCCCAAAAAAGTACTTGTAATATCTATATTACAAGAAAACGTAAACATCTAACTCTATCTATGACATGGATAATTACTTACATAAATCCAAGATCTAAAAATAAGGCCATGATTGATATTAATAAAACTAAAAGACAAGCCCTAACATTTATAGCATGTCTAGAATTAAATCAATAAAATGATTTCAAATAGAACCAACATTCTCAAAAAATCTTGCAACATTTACTGATGCAAGTATGTAAATTTTTTCTCAACCTCTTCCACATTGCATTTTAATTTACTTGTTTTCAATCTTCTATTTATCAAATATTATTTAGAAAACATTTATCTGTAACTAATTCACTCCAACATGATGTACAAATAGATAGTCCACAATCATAAACCAATACAACACAGTGACCTATGAAATCACAAACACAAGGTCAAAACCTCTTCTTTAAAGGGGCTGCAATAAAAATCCAAAAAATGTGATCACTTATAAGTTGAACTGCTTGGAATAAAAAACAAAAACAATTAACATAAATTTGTCTGCAATGGCGGGCCCTATCAATTGCTTATGATGTGTTTTTCAATGTATTTAAAGTTTAAAAGAAAGAAAGAAATAAAGATTCTTTTATAGTTCATGATGTCGGACAGTCTGTATCTGGGTCTACAAATGACTTATAATTGTATGGGACTACCATGTATTCCTTGTGGGAGGTATCTAACTGTACTACAAACAAGAAGACATACATATCTTACCCCCTGTAGAATTTGAACTTGTGACCTCTCTTTTGAGAGAACAAATTCTTCAGATGTCTTAATAATTGGGAAGTTTGTGCTATAACAGATAGAGTTACTGTTTAGCTCCTCCTAGACTGAACACCTAGGAAGACTAGTAGAACATAAAAAGACTATCAAAAACATAAAATTGAGCGGTTGGGTGGAATCAAACAACTAAGTTTTCATTTAACATTGCATTACAATTGATTACAATTGAGTTCTTGTCATTCTAATGATAAATAGAAAATCAAGTAATAATACTGATTCATACATGGATGTACTTTAAATCTAATTATGGCAGAATTTGGCTGTAGGCATTGTGACACAGATTCTTGCATAGAGTTTCTTGGCCTCTATGCTCTGTGATTCTAGACTGACTGATTAACCTAGGAAGACTGGTAGAGCATAAAAGGACTATCAGAAACATGAAATTGAGCAGTTGGCTGAAATCAAACAGCAAAGTTGTCATTAACATTACATTACAATCGTGTTCTTCCCATTCTTTATAATACTGATTCATGCATGGAGGTAATAAATGTAGTTGTGGCAAACTTTGGCAGTGGGCATTGTGACACAGATTCTTGCATAGAGTTTCATGGCATCTACTCTGTGATTCTAGACTGACTGATTAACCTAGGAAAACTGGTAGAACATAAAAGGACTATCAAAAACATGAAATTGAGCAGTTGGGTGAAATCAAATAGCAAAGTTTTCATTTAACATTACATTTCAATTGAGTTCTTGCCATTCTAATGATATATAAACAACAAGTAATAATACTGATTCATATATGGAGGCAGAAAATCTAGTTGTGGCAGACTTTGGCAGTGGGCATTGTAACACACATTCTTGCATAGAGTTTCTTGGCCCCTACTCTGTAATTCTAGACTGACTGATACACCTAGGAAGACTGGTAGAACATAAAAGGAATATCAGAAACATGAAATTGAGCAGTTGGGTGAAATCAAACAGCAAAGTTTTCATTTAACATTAAATTACAATTGAGTTCCTGCCATTCTAATGATAAATGCAAAAACAAGTAGTAATACTTATTCATACATAGAGGTAATAAAAGCCAATTTGTGGCAGACTTTGGCAGTGGGCTTGCATAGAGTTTCTTGGCCTCTATTGAGTATTCTAGACTGACTGATAAACCTAGGAAGACTGGTACGACATAAAAGGACTATTATAAATATGAAATTGAGCAGTTGGATGAATCAAACAGCAAAGTTTTCATTTAGCATTACATTACAATTGAGTTCTTGCCATTCTAATGATAATAGAAAAACAAGTAATAATACTGATTCATACATGGAGGTAATAAATCTAGTTGCGGCAGACTTTAGCAGTGGGCATTGTGACACAGATTCTTGCGTAGAGTTTCTTGGCCTCTGGGCTTCCATTCTTGGGCTCACCTGCCATGGCATTCATCCCCTGAGACACTGCACTCACGGCTGCAGCAGCAGCAGCAAACATCACTGACCTCCTCTGCATGGCTTCTTTGTCCTCCTTCTTCTCCACCTCAATGCTTGCATTGGAAGCAGCCTTCACAGGCATCCTAACAACCCTGTTTTGTTGGGCTCCTGTGGGCCTGGAGGTGAGCTTCATACCTGCCAGGCTGGATGATGCAGAGGATAGCTTGCAGGGAGCTGATACAGTAAGAGATGCCATCTCTACCCAAGACTGCACAATTCAACAGAAGAAAATTGAAAAGGTGTTTTGAGTGGAGAGATGATGTGTGGATGTGTTTGTAGGGAGTAGAGAGATGAAACAATTAATTAGATGTGGGTGGGTGAGGAAACTCTGGTGGAGGCCTCAGTGGCATTAGCCAGTCCTGTAATTGGGATAATGTTATCTATCCTTTAGCTAATGACCTACTGACACGTGGAACCTTATCTCTCCCATGCTAGATTGGGAAGCAAGCTTGCGTCAGGGTCTCATGTGGACTAGTTTATTTTGTTTTATGTACTTGAAAAAATGGGTGGCTCTTATTACAATTCCTTTATCACGAATGCTAGGATTGCATTTCATCTTTTTTTTTCTTTTTTTAAAAATTTATCGCTTTCTTTTACAATAAATTAATTTTAAAGACATTAATAAATTTCACATGTACTAATAGCCATCCATTTTAGGAAAACTACTATAGGATGCATTAATGCACAAATTATGGTATATGAAGGTAACTTATATATTGGTGCATCCTAAGGGCTAGATAGT
Source organism: Cryptomeria japonica (assembly GCF_030272615.1). Classification (NCBI taxonomy): domain Eukaryota; kingdom Viridiplantae; phylum Streptophyta; class Pinopsida; order Cupressales; family Cupressaceae; genus Cryptomeria; species Cryptomeria japonica. The sequence continues at coordinate 630,442,878 of NC_081409.1, read as the reverse complement.
CATCTCACCTTCATTGGTACCCATAGCACATGACTAGTGGGACATTTGTGCATAAGTATTAACAATTTTTAAGTGCATGGTTATTGGGGCTCTTTATGTAGGTATTGGGCAACACTATCCCACAACATGAGTCGTTCTACCTAGAAGCTAGAACAATAGCTATAAGTTAAGTCGCATATGGAGACAACAATTTATTTATTTATTAAAATCCGATGTACTATTTAGCATTTGCGGGTGTGTGAAGTTAGCTATAATGTCTACTGGTATGCTTCCCCTATTAATCACAATCTCTATGTGGATATATTTTTATCATTAAATAAAAGAAAAATTAACATAGAAAGTATTCTTTAATTTCAATAATTAGTATTAGAGTAATATTTTAGTGTTGATTATTAAGATCATTATTATATTTGAAATATTGCAAGAATAAATTTAATTTCTACAACATATTTTGTGCTATTGGAATGAACAACATTAATATGAGTTGGTAATTCAAGGCAATTAATTTGTGGTTTTGAATAAAGAGAGGTCAACGTATTTTTTCTATTGAAATGAACATTAATGTGAGCTGATAATTCAAGGCAATAAATTCATGGTTTTGTATACTTGGATGTTAAAATTATTTAAGGAAGAAGCCTTAAAGAAAAAAGTACAAGCTCATTAATTAATTATATTGATGAATACACATTAAAATAGTACCTACTCTTTATAACTAAAGGCTTAGCATTCAACTAATTGCATAATGGCGCTCCGGAGCTGTTTGAAATCTCCACGAGATGGAGCTAGGGTTTCT